>NC_057800.1:530255066-530555066 GCF_018294505.1 Triticum aestivum
TCTAAAACATTTGAAAAGTTCAAAGAATTTCAGAGTGAAGTGGAGAATCATCGTAACAAGAAAATAAAGTTTCTACGATCTGATCGCGGAGGCGAATATTTGAGCTACGAGTATGGCCTTTATTTAAAACATTGTGGAATAGTTTCACAACTCACGCCACCTGAAACACCACAACGTAATGGTGTGTCCGAACATCGTAGCCATACTTTATTAGATATGGTGCGATCTATGATGTCTCTTACCGATTTACCACTATCATTTTGGGGTTATGCATTAGAGACAGCCGCATTCACGTTAAATAGGGCACCGTCTAAATCCGTTGAGATGACACCGTATGAACTATGGTTTGGCAAGAAACCAAAGATGTCATTTCTTAAAGTTTGGGGTTGCTATGCTTAGGTGAAAAGGTTTCAAACTGATAAGCTTGACCCCAAATCGAAGAAGTGCATCTTCATAGGATACCCAAAAGAAACTGTTGGGTACACCTTCTATCACAGATCCAAAGGCAAGATTTTGTTGATAAGAATGGATCCTTTCCAGAGAAGGAGTTTCTCTCGAAAGAAGTGAGTGGGAGGAAAGTAGAACTTGATGAGGTAATTGTAGCTTCTCTCGAATTGAAAAGTAGCTCATCACATAAATCAGTTCCAATGATGCCTACACCAACTAGAGAGGAAGCTAATGATAATGATCATGAAACTTCAGATCAAGTTACTACCGAACCTCGTAGGTCAACCAAAGCACATTCCGCACCAGAGTGGTACGATAATCCTGTTCTGGAAGTCATGTTACTAGACCATGATGAACCTACAAACTATGAGGAAGCAATGATGAGCCCAGATTCCGATAAATGGCTTGAGGCCATGAAATCTGAGATAGGATCCATGTATGAGAACAAAGTGTGGACTTTGGTGGACTTGCCCGATGATCGACAAGCCATTGCGAATAAATGGATCTTCAAGAGGAAAATGGACGCTGATGATAGTGTTACTATCTACAAAGCTTGACTTGTCGCAAAAATGTTTTCGACAAGTTCAAGGTGTTGACTACGATGAGAATTCCCCCCTCGTAGCGATGCTTAAGTCTGTCCAAATCATGTTAGCTATTGCCGCATTTTATAAAATCTGGCAAATGGATGTCAAAACTGCATTCCTTAAAGGATATCTTAAAGAAGAGTTGTATATGATGCAACCAGAAGGTTTTGTCAATCCTAAAGGTGCTAACAAAGTGTGCAAGCTCCAACGATCCATTTATGGACTGGTGCAAGCATCTCGGAGTTGGAATATACGCTTTGATGAGGTGATCAAAGCATATGGTTTTATATAGACTTTCAGAGAAGCCTGTATTTACAAGAAAGTGAGTGGGAGCTCTGTGGTATTTCTGATATTATATGTGGATGACATATTGTTGATCGGGAATGATATAGAATTTTTGGATAGCATAAAAGGATACTTGAATAAGATTTTTCAATAAAAGACCTTGGTGAAGCTGCTTATATATTGAGCATCAAGATCTATAGAGATAGATCAAGACACTTGATAGGACTTTCACAAAGCACATACCTTGACAAGATTTTAAAGGAGTTCAAAATGGATCGGTCAAAGAAAGGGTTCTTACCTGTGTTACAAGGTGCAAAGTTGAGTAAGACTCAAACCCGACCACGGCAGAATATATAGAGAGAATGAAAGTCATTCCCTATGCCTCAGCCATAGGTTCTATACATTATGCTATGCCGTGTACCAGACCTATTGTGTACCTTACCATGAGTTTGGCAAGGGGGTACGATAGTGATCCAAGAGTGGATCACTGGACAGCGATCAAAGTTATCCTTAGTTACCTATGAGGACTAAGGAAATATTTCTTGGTTATGGAGGTGATAAAGAGTTCGTCGTAAAGAGTTACGTCGATGCAAGCTTTGACACTAATCCAGATGACTCTGAGTCTCGATCTGGATACATATTGAAAGTGGGAGCAATTAGCTAGAGTAGCTCTGTGCAGAGCATTGTAGACATAGAAAATTTGTAAAATACATACGGATCTGAATGTGGCGGACCCATTGACTAAACTTCTCTCACAAGCAAAACATGATCACACCTTAGTACTCTTTGGGTATTAATCACATAGCGATGTGAACTAGATTATTGACTCTAGTAAACCCTTTGGGTGTTGGTTACATGGCGATGTGAACTATGGATGTTAATCACATAAAGATGTGAACTATTGGTGTTAAGTCACATGGCGATGTGAACTAGATTATTGACTCTAGTGCAAGTGGGAGACTAAAGGAAATATGCCCTAGAGGCAATAATAAAGTTGTTATTTATATTTCCTTATATCATGATAAATGTTTTTTTATTCATGCTAGAATTGTATTAACCGGAAACTTGATACATGCGTGAACACATAGACAAAACAAAGTGTCCCTAGTATGCCTCTACTTGACTAGCTCGTTAATCAAAGATGGTTAAGTTTCCTGACCATAGACATGTGTTGTCATTTGATGAATGGGATCACATCATTAGGAGAATGATGTGATGGACAAGACCCACCCGTTAGCTTAGCATAATGATCGTTACACTATTGCAGGATGCTGCTAACGCGACACTACGATCAGAGACCCTTCGATGAAACTGTGTGCAATGCCATAATCGCAAACAATGGTGTATAAAACTGTCAAAAAAGGTGCAAAACCATTGCGTTGGAGGATGCATCAAACACGGTTCAAATTTTAGTTGCGTGTGCGATTGAGGGCATACGGTTCAGTTCAGTTAACCGTTTGCGATGAGGAGGAACAAAAGAAATGGGCATCCAGATGAAGGTGTGTGCGATGTACAACATACGGTTCACTCGGATGAACTGTTTGTGATTAGGCAACACAAAAGAAACGGCCAGCCAGATCAAAAGTCTGTGCGATATACGACATGCGGTTCACTTGGATGAACTATTTGCGTTGAGACATGAGAACAGAAACGGTTCAAATGAACAAGATGTGTGTGATACGAGGCAAACAGGTCTGTAATCGGAAACGTGTGTGAAGACCGATAACAACATAGACGATTACTGCTAACAAGCCGTGTGTGTTGTGAGCAAACGATTGCTGGTATAAAATTGTGAGTGATTGATGAAAACATCACCGATGGGTTCCATTGTTTAGTCCGTGTGCGATGTGATTTTCTTTGTCCGCACAACATCTACGCTCTGTCTACAGAGCATCAACATATATACTTAAAATGACAGCATTGCATAACCAAATTAAGCATACAATTACACAAGTGACTACACACATAACATTGCCACACACAAAAGAAAGCAATTACATGCATACTAAAGTAGGATAAACGAGGATCTAATCATCTACTTATTGTTGCGACGCGCTTGCCATAGCTCTGCTTCCGGCTAGATCCCTGGCCGTTTTGGGGAAGGAGACACTTCCTCGTGTCAACGATCCGCCTGTACATGTTATAGCTCGTGTATGCCTCCTTGGCCGCGTACACGACGTGGGCTTTGTCGAGTTTCTCCATCCAGGCCGAGTGCCAGGCACGCTTGTCCTTGTTGCACGAATCCTTCATGTCTCTGTAGTAGGGGTCGATGATGGCCTCGGTGAGGTGAACCAGTGAGTCCTTCTCATGCTACTTGCTGCCCCAGATCTTGTATTGGCCCTGGATGTCAACAAGATTCTCGCAGGCGATGCCCGAATTCTCGAGCGCCTTTACATCGTTGGTGATGTCCACCGTAGCGAACATGTAGTGGGGTTGTTGACAAACCTGGCAAAATTCTCGCAAGGCCTTGTTCCTAGGTAGTAGTGGTAGACAAGGACGTGGTGGCGCACGCAATCTGGGCGACGACGACCTTGGGACGAGACCTGACACGAGCGCGGGTGTACTCGAGGTCGAACCCGACCACCTTGTATTTCTCCGCGGCAAGCAACATCTCCATGATGTGGATGGAGTGCTCCACCCAGACCGGGTCGTTGGTGTACACCACCGAGAGGTCCATGAACCTTCTGTGGGTGTCCACCACGGCACGCATGGTGAACTGCTGCTCGTCGTCAGTAGCCGCTCGGAGCGCCATTGGAGCCGCGCAGGATACCCTCTAAGAATTTCTCGTGGTGGGTGTGCTTCTTGCAATGGTGGGGCGCGGTCGAAAGGTTGAAGAGACACAAGGGTATGTTAAATGGTCGTTGTAATAAACGGGGGCCGGCCAGCTTGTAATCGTCATGTCTTGTCACGACGTTCATAGCGGAGGATTCCAGTGCACGCTTGACAACACCGCACCGCACGCATGGGCTCGAAGAGGCGCCAAATGTATCATCAGTGAGCCTGTTCCCGCGCTTATTTACCGCACAAGCTTCCCGCCTGGCTAGTTTGGCCACACGTCGGCTAGAAGAGGGACAAATCGTGGGCGTTTATTGGCAAAAAGCTTTGTAAAAACAAAGTGTGTGGAATGACTTTGGTCATAAGTTTACCCTTGGGTGATGAGGTCAAAGTTACACAGAAGGGTGATGATGGACCTCGAGTGCGATAATTAATTCTGCGCTCTACAATGCACACGGTGGAAGAAACCAACTGTGTGCAATAATGTCGAAGATCACAGTCGAGTTAGCTATACAGATCATGTGCTGTGAGATCGACAAGGTAAACTGATTCGAGAATGGTTAATAAAATCTAAGATCATTGCATATTAATGTCAAAATAGTGCTAGCAATATACGAGTCTCATACAATGCCATTTCAAAGATTGTACCACAAAAGCTCGAAATGTTACAAGGTTCAAATACCAGAGTTATATGGCTCAAATTCGAATATTACAAGGTTCAAACTGATATTAGGAATGAAATTCAGCTCATCAGCTACAAACGCTCGCGCTGATCCGCTGAACATGGATATCAGAGAGGTTCAAACTAATATCAACGCTTCTAAGTCTGGCTTCGAAACCTCACAATTTTTTGCAAAGGGGTCAGCCACTGAGAAGTTATGTATGGGGTTGACACGATGACTTCCGATTACTCTGTCATCTGAAGTTCCAAAATGAAATTCATCATTTTTGGAGCCTACTCCATTCTGCCGCAGGCGCCGGCGCTGATCAACAAACCATTCATTTTTTGAAATAAATGTAGGGCAAACCTCATTTCCTTCAGCACCCTTGCTCCAAGAACAAAGAACCTGGCGAATATAATCTCCGGTAAGGTCCCTCGGTAGGAGTTCAAAGTAATTTCTGAGAGATGCAGATCTAGGCATTCGACATGATTGTTATATTGTATCACATTATCCACCACTGGGCCTAATCTTATCTGCAAAAGAAGAAAACATGTTAGTGCCTACATGCAGTTTTGAACATTACTACATGCCTAGCTATTTGGTTTGCAGGATTTATAAAATGCACTAACATGCCATCTTTGATCTGACATGATTAACATGGGCATTTGATTACATTCTAGAAAAATGTAGCCTTCTTCAGAAGAGGTTGGAGTGGATGAGAAGTTCCCTAAGAAAACTAGTACAGATGAATCCAAAGGAGAAATGCTTATTGATTGTAACCATATGGATCAAGCAACCAATATGGGGGGGCATGTATGTACTGAAATTGTCCAAAAGAACCTTCAGAAATCATAGTACATTATCATTGTAAACTTGGAAAAAGGTGTCACAAATTGAACTCCCTTATGGTTAATATTTAACAGGAAAGGAACATCACCTTGATATATAGCTTCTCCAGGCATGGAAAGCATCTCAGGAAACTAACAACTTGCTCCAGGTCGGGCCCGATAGATTCTAGTGCCAAGACCTTCACTATGCGCAGTTTCGGGGTCAAGCTTGTCAGAATCATTTTCTGAATGACAGACGAACAAACATCTTTAAAATTAGAAATAATGTTAATTTGTGGAAGGAGAGTTAGAAGGCGGCTGTTGTACCTGAACGGGTGTGGATCCAATAACAAGTTTGGAGCATTTGTTAGACGAGTAGCCCACCACTGTCAATTTCGGCGCAGAAATGACATTGGTTCTTGTTGGACCTTCTTGATCAACTACAAGTAATCTCTCAAGTGCAAGTGTGTCCTGGATGACCATACCGTATTACACATCTTGTGATGTCTTCCTGCCACACCAGCAACACACATAAATAGTCCGGAGAGTCATGGAGGTGATGTGGAAGGTACTCAACCCATTGATCGCCTGAAGACGAAGGTACTTGAGTGCAATATAGCCACAGAGCAAGCGCTCAATGTCACCCTTTGAGAGGCAGATAGCGACGAGCTCGAGGTGCTTCAGTCGTGGTATAATAAGAGCGGGCACGTTATTAAGGGGCGGGAAATGGCAGTTCCTGAATTTGGCGACGCGCAGCGTGGGCGCAAGGCGGAGTGTGGACGTTGGCAGCGACTGCATATGCCCATCATCAAAAGTGAGCTCCTCGAGCTGATCTAGGGCGGGGGATCGGAACCAGTCGTCAAGCTTGGCTCGGTCCTTGCCGTTGGAACGGAACTTGCCCATTCTAAGGCCTTTGGTTGGGCCAAGGTGACTGCCGAGGATCTTGGAGAACACATACAAGCTTTTGCGATATCCATGGTAGAGCTCATGGGTGTCGATGAGGTCGAGAGGGCTGGAGTTCCATAGGGAGCGCCACCGCCGGGAAAGGAGGGTTGTACGCGCCCCATATTTGATTGGGAGGAGGGAGATGATGACTCTCAACATATCATCGGGGAGGCTGCTGATTAAGTCTAGGCCTGCTGGAGTCACTTGCGGTTCTAGCTCGCCCCACCTCCGCTTGTTGGCAGCCCCGTTCTCCACCTCCGGAGTCTCCTTGTCAGTGGCGCTTTCTGATAGAAATGGGAGTACAAGGAATATTTAGTTAAAACAGGGCAATAGAAAAGTGTATTGGTAACTAGAAGTTATTAGGTAGGAATATAGTAAGAAAAGGGAATAACAATTGGTTGCTTAAATACTACACAATTCATTTGACATTGTGGGGTAAGTCAACATATGCAGATAGTTGAAAAGAAAACTTACTTCGAACAAAGTCTGGACGGATGATTTTGTCGGGGAAGTTAGCATATATCTCATGACCAGGCCCTTTTATGTGTAGTGCAATTTTAGTGCAAGCTTTCAGTACATAAAACTTTAAAATTTCATTCCAAAAGCCAGTGCCAAAATAGGAGTACCACGTTCATCAAGTCTTACAGTAGCAACGATTGTAAATCCATGGTTTGTGTGCAGTACGACATCCGTGGAGCCTTGATATATATATATATATATATATATATATATATATATATATATATATATATATATATATAAAGGAAAAAAATTGTGCACTACATAATCTGTTGCATCGCGAGGGATGTTCTGCAGAAAATGGTAGGATTGTTAAATAAAATATGGTAACATGCAAATATGGGCTTAGATTGAAAGAATTGTACAGCAGTTGAAATTGAAGGACAAAAATCTATAATTAAACAGATAGGGTAAACATGTTGTCAAGGAAAAATGAGAGTAATCGAAAGAACAATACATCATTAATTTGCCTAATATAGAAAGAAGAGGGGAAAATCCCCTTTGACGTATATGGTGCATTTGGCACCTTTTATCCAAATGTAGCAATATTTAGAATATGTTCAGGAAAGTAGGCCATGCCAACCGATTTAGGGTGAGATTGAACATACCGCGCACGTGCTCAAATTATCTGGTACGGAGAGATGGAATCTCTGGCAGCGGTCGCAAAGTCATGAAGTGTCGGCGCACTGTACATTCTATGAATGAAAGAAAACCCTCAAATCAGCTCGAATAAAAATGAATTCACGGCGATTTCCGCCGGGTGATTAAAGGAGGCAGATGAACTAGGATAAGAGATGAGATAATATCTCGTTAAACTAGTTACCTTATCGTCCACATGAAAGTACCCTCGGTACGGCAGATTCCCCAACCGAGCGGGGCTGGGTCGACCACGAGCAGCGTCGAGAAAGTTGATGGCAATAGGCGGCGGCAAGCAGAAGTGGCGAAATGCGGTGGGCTTTGCCGGCAGCCTGGCGGCAGCGGCAGGCGTCGAGCTAAGTGTTTACCACCGCGATAGGCGGTGCCAGGGCATAGACGCAGAGGAGCTTGTGCAGGTGTGAATGGGGAACGTACCGGAGGGTCCGAGGGGGTGGCGGATGGGTGAGGGTTTTTGTGACGTGGGGATGGTGAGGGTTTTCTTTTTTCTTTTCTGAATTGGGTGGTGAGGGTTTTCTGTCCCACAAAGAATTTTGGGGGTGACGGTTTGCTAGAGCGAACCGTGTGTGAATGACGCAGCATGCAAAATGAAAGTCATTGCACACGGTTCCAATTTTGGGAACCGTGTGTGATTGACGTACTACCTCCGTCCTGGTTTATTAGTCCCCCGTTGTAATTTTTATCAAAATTTGGCGAAATATTTAACATACTCAGACATAGATAACTAGCGTACATGTAGATAAGCATAGTTCAACCATAAGTAGTACATAGTTCAACAGTATTAAGCATACTCAAGCGTACATATATAGTTCCATCCATCCCACATCTCATCTCACAGGCCGACATGATCTTGAAGCTTCTCCAGGTACTCGGCGTACGTGCCGTGCGCCACCCTGCGAGAATACTTCTGCTTGAAGGAGCCAACGGCTCGTCCTCTTGCATGCGCCAGAACACTTAGATACACGTCATGAAGCTTCTGGTTGCAAAATGGGCATCCATAGCCGCCGTTCCAGGTCCTAATACGCCTGTTATGCATTCCCGCATAAAGCTCCCTCAGGATTTGCCTGTTGTACCTCCTCTGGACATCTTCATCCTCGCTGTCCACATCGTCGGACAACACCTATACAAATAGTAAAACAAATTTGGCATAAAATCAATGATTACATGTCGTGAAGTAGGATTAGGAATTTCTGGCTATTTATTTATACATATCCAGAGATTATGGTTCAATTTTTAAGCACAGTCGTCTATGTACAGACCAATCTTGAAGAAAATAATGGCACAAACATATGTAGGTCATTGAAAATCAATTGTCAAGCCCTGACTAGGAATTATTAGCACGAACACTAACCCTAGTCGGATTACTAGCAAAAATCATTTGCACAGATGAAACAACTAATCACTTATCACCTGTACCATTCAAACAATCAATACACTACATAGATCTAACGAAACTTACTCAGATTTCATTGATTGGGAGAACATAACCATAAGATTTCTATTCCAAAAAGGGGGAGGCAAGAGTAACCAGAGAAACCCTATGATCTATTTGACACATAAATGGGTATAGATGACTAACCAGCTGTCCGTCGTCGTCGGAGTCGTCGCCGGGGTGGTCGTCGAAGTCGGTGTGGAACTCCGTCTCCGGCTGTGGAAGCTCGACGCCATCGACGATGTTAGGGTGCAACTATATCTTGCCGGCGGTGACGGCAACCTCTGTCTCCATCTCCACGCCATGCTCCAGTGCTTTAGCAGCCCCGACGTCGCCACTCCCTCCAATGAGGCGCTTCAGCGGCATCCTCATACACTCACGGCTTTGAGGACTGAGAGCGACGTCGAGGATGCAAGAGGAGAAAGAGGATTGTGTGTGTGTAGCGAGGATGGGGGTGCGGCCACTCGGGCACACCATTAATATGGAGTAGTGGGAGTTGTGGGAGAGAGGCGGGCGGTGGTCAAACCGATGGCTCGCCTCCTGGTGAGCCTACGCACTAGACTGCTGACATGCCTACCAAAGTTTGACACAGCTACTCGCACGCCTCCCGATGACACTGCACAGCGAGAACGCCTCCATCAATCCACACACCTGCATGCACGCCTCCCCGTCTGAGCAGGGCTTCGCCTAAACACTGCTACAGTATGACCGAGGTGGATTATGGTGGAGGGGGGGCACCACACACGGTTGGAGAGATCTCAATGATCAACTTGTGTGTCTAGAGGTGCCCCCTGCCCCCGTATATAAAGGAGCAAGGGGGGAGAGGCGGCCGGCCAGGAGGAGTCCTACTCCCACCGGGAGTAGGACTCCCTCCTTTCCTACTTGGAATAGGAGAAGGGGGAAGGAGGAGGAAGAGAAGAAGGAAAGGGGGCGCCGCCCCCCTCCTTGTCGAATTCGGACTAGAGGGAGACAGGGCATGCGGCCTGCCCTGGCAGCCCCTTCTCTCTTCCACTAAGGCCCATCATGGCCCATTAAACCCTCAGGGGGTTCCGGTAACTCCCGGTACTCTGGTAAAATCCCGATTTCACCCGGAACACTTCCGATATCCAAATATAGGCTTCCAATATATAAATCTTTATGTCTCGACCATTTCAAGACTCCTCGTCATGTCCATGATCACATGCGGGACTCCGAACTACCTTCGGTACATCAAAACATGTAAACTCATAAAACCGATCGTCACAGAACTTTAAGCATGCGGACCCTACGGGTTCGAGAACTATGTAGACATGACCGAGACACATCTCCGGTCAATAACCAATAGCAGAACTTGGATGCTCATATTGGTTCCTACATATTCTGCGAAGATCTTTATTGGTCAAACCGCATAACACTATACGTTATTCTCTTTGTCATCGGTATGTTACTTGTCCGAGATTCGATCGTCGGTATCTCAATACCTAGTTCAATCTCGTTACCGGCAAGTCTCTTTACTCGTTCCGTAATACATCATCCTGTAACTAACTCATTAGTTATCATGCTTTCAAGGCTTATAGTGATGTGTATTACCGAGAGGGCCCAGAGATACCTCTCCGACAATCAGTGTGACAAATCCTAATCTTGATCTATGCCAACTCAACAAGTACCATTGGAGACACATGTAGAGCACCTTTATAATCACCCAGTTACGTTGTGACGTTTGGTAGCACACAAAGTGTTCCTCCGGTATTCGGGAGTTGCATAATCTCATAGTCATAAGAACATGTATAAGTCATGAAGAAAGTAATAGCAGTAAACAAACGATCAAGTGCTAAGCTAACGGAATGGATCAAGTCAATCACATCATTCTCCTAATGATGTGATCACATTGATCAAATAAAAACTCATGTCTATGGTTAGGAAACTTAACCATCTTTGATCAATGAGCTAGTCAAGTAGAGGCATACTAGTGACACTATGTTTGTCTATGTATTCACACATGTATTATGTTCCGGTTAATACAATTCTAGCATGAATAATAAACATTTATCATGAAATAAGGAAATAAATAATAACTTTATTATTGCCTCTAGGGCATATTTCCTTCAGTCTCCCACTTGCACTAGAGTCAATAATCTAGATTATGCAGTAATGATTTTAACACCCATGGAGCCTTGGTGTTGATCATGTTTTGCTCGTGGAAGAGGCTTAGTCAACGGGTCTGCAACATTCAGATCCGTATGTATCTTGGAAATCTCTATGTCTCCCACCTGGACTTGATCCCGGATGGAGTTGAAGCGTCTCTTGATGTGCTTGGTTCTCTTGTGAAATCTGGATTCCTTTGCCAAGGCAATTGCACTAGTATTGTCACAAAAGATTTTCATTGGACCCGATGCACTAGGTATGACACCTAGATCGGATATGAACTCCTTCATCCAGACTCCTTCATTCGCTGCTTCCGAAGCAGCAATGTACTCCGCTTCACATGTAGATCCCGCCATGACGCTCTGTTTAGAACTGCTCCAATTGAAAGCTCCACGTTTAATATAAACATGTATCCGGTTTGCGATTTAGAATCGTCTGGATCAGTGTCAAAGCTTGCATCAACGTAACCATTCATGATGAGTTCTTTGTCACCTCCATAAATGAGAAACATATCCTTGGTCCTTTTCAGGCACTTCAGGATGCTCTTTACCGCTGTCCAGTGATCCACTCCTGGATTACTTTGGTACGTCCCTGCTAAGCTAATAGCAAGGCACACATCAGGTCTGGTACACATCATTGCATACATGATAGAGCCTATGGCTGAAGTATAGGGAACACTTTTCATTTTCTCTCTATCTTCTGTAGTGGTTGGACATTGAGTCTTAGTCAACTTCACACCTTGTAATACAGGCAAGAACCCTTTCTTAGCTTGATCCATTTTGAACTTCTTCAAAACTTTATGAAGGTATGTGCTTTGTGAAAGTCCAATTAAGCGTCTTGATCTATCTCTATGGATCTTGATGCCCAATATATAAGCAGCTTCGCCGAGGTCTTTCATTGAAAAACTCTTATTCAAGTATCCTTTTATGCTATCCAGAAATTCTATATCATTTCCAATCAGCAATATGTCATCCACATATACTATTAGAAATGCTACAGAGCTCCCACTCACTTTCTTGTAAATACACGCTTCTCCAAAAGTCTGTATAAAATCATATGCTTTGATCACACTATCAAAACATTTATTCCAACTCCAAGAGGCTTGCACCAGTCCATAAATGGATCGCTGGAGCTTGCACACTTTGTTAGCTCCCTTTGGATCAATAAAACCTTCAGGTTGCATCATATACAACTCTTCTTCCAGAAATCCATTCAGGAATGCAGTCTTTACATCCATTTTCCAAATTTCGTAATCATAAAACGTGGCAATTGCTAACATGATTCGGACGGACTTAAGCATCGCTATGGTTGAGAAGGTCTCATCGTAGTCAACTCCTTGAACTTGTCGAAAACCTTTTGCAACAAGTCGAGCTTTGTAGACAGTAACATTACCGTTAGCGTCTGTCTTCTTCTTGAAGATCCATTTATTCTCGATGGCTTGCCGATCAACGGGCAAGTCAACCAAAGTCCACACTTTGTTCTCATACATGGATCCCATCTCAGATTTCAGGCTTTAAGCCATTTTGTTGAACCTGGGCTCATCATTGCTTCCTCATAGTTCGTAGGTTCATCCTGGTCAAGTAACATGGCCTCCAGAACTGGATTACCGTACCACTCTGGTGCGGATCTTGCTCTGGTTGACCTATGAGGTTCATTAGTAACTTGATCTGAAGTTATATGATCATCATCGTTAGCTTCCTCACTAATTGGTGTAGAAGTCACAAAAACAGATTTCTGTGATGAACTACTTTCCAATAAGGGAGCAGGTACAGTTACCTCATCAAGTTCTACTTTCCTCCCACTCACTTCTTTCGAGAGAAACTCCTTTTCTAGAAAGGATCCATTCTTAGCAACGAATATCTTGCCTTCGGATCTGTGATAGAAGGTGTACCCAATAGTTTCCTTTGGGTATCCTATGAAGACACATTTCTCCGATTTGGGTTCGAGCTTATCAGGTTGAAGCTTTTTCACATAAGCATCGCAGCCCCAAACTTTAAGAAATGACAACTTTGGTTACTTGCCAAACCATAGTTCATATGGCGTTGTCTCAACGGATTTTGATGGTGCCCTATTGTAACGCTCTCGATGCGGCTATATCTCCTACGTCTCGAAGCACGACTTAGAGGCATAACCGCATTGAAAGCAATGTCGCAAGTAAGGTAATCTTCACAACATCCCATGTAATACATAATAAGGGGAAATGTACATAGTTGGCTTACACTCGCCACGTCACACAAAGTACATAAATAGCATTACATCAACCAATACAATCATGGTCCGGCTACGGTACCAAAATAAAAGATCAACCCCAACATGCGACATGGTCCCAATCGCCCCAACTGGGCACCACTACTGATCATCAGGGAAAGACACATAGTAACGGCGTGAGTCTTTGTCGAACTCCCACTTGAGCTCAAGCGCATCATCTGGAATGGAGTCATCGGGCCCTGCATCTGGTTTGGAAGTAATCTGTGAGCCACGGGGACTCAGCAATCTCGCACCCTCGCGATCAAGACTATTTAAGCTTATAGGTAAGGCAATGTAATATGTGGAGCTGCAACAAGTGACTAGCATATATGGTGGCTAACTTGTTCGCAAAAGAGAGCGAGAAGAGAAGGCAAAGCACAAACGAGTAACTATAGAACAACCTACGGCAAACATTACTCCAACACCGTGTTCACTTCCTGGACTCCATCGAGAAGAGACCATCACAGTAACACACGCAGTTGATTCATTTTAATTAAGTTAAGGTTCAAGTTATCTACAATCAGACATTAACAAATTCCCATCTGACCATAACCGTGGGCACGGCTTTCAAAAGTTCAAATCCCTGCAGGGGAGTCCCAACTTAGCCCATGACAAGCTCTCACGGTCAACGAAGGATATACCTTCTCCCGAGACATTCCGATCAGACTCGGCATCCCGGTTCTACAAGACAACTTCGACAAGTTAAAACAAATCCAGCAACACCGCCCGAATGTACCGACAAATCCCGATAGGAGCTGCACATATCTCGTTCTCAGGGCACACTCAGATTGTCCAAACTTCTGGTAGGCCAGCCCAGAGTTGCCCCTGGTGGTCACCGACGGCTGACGAGGTGGACCAACACTCAGAGGAGCACTGGCCCGGGGGGGTTTAAATAAGATGACCCTCGGGCTCCGAAAACCCAAGGGAAAAAGAGGCTAGGTGGCAAATGGTAAAACCAAGGTTGGGCATTGCTGGAGGAGTTTTATTCAAGGCGAAATGTCAAGGGGTTCCCATTATTACCCAACCGCGTAAGGAACGCAAAATCCGGGAACATAACACCGATATGACGGAAACTAGGGCGGCAAGAGTGGAACAAAACACTAGGCAAAAGGCTGAGCCTTCCACCCTTTACCAAGTATATAGATGCATTAGATAACAAGATAATATAGTGATATCCCAACAAGAAAATAATGTTCCAACAAGGAACGATCTCCAATCTTCACCTACAACTAGCAACGCTATAAGAGGGGCTGAGCAAAGCGGTAACATAGCCAATCAATGGTTTGCTAGGACATGGTGGGTTAGAGGTTTGATATGGAAATTTGGGAGGCATGATAAGCATGTGGTAGGCATCGTAGCATAGGCATAGCAAAAGAGCGAGCAACTAGCAAAGCAAAGATAGAAGTGATTTCGAGGATATGATCATCTTGCCTGCAAAGTTGTCAGAGTTGACTGGATCCTCGAAAGCAAACTCAACGGGCTCCTCGTTAGCGAACTCGTCTCCCGTCTCTACCCAAACAAGATAAAGAAGCAAAAGGAACACAATCAACCACGTGCAAATGCTCGAACAACATGATGCAAACATGGTATGCTATGCGGGATGCGATATGTGATGCATATGCAAGATTTGACAAGGAATGATTGAACCTGGCCTCAACATGGAAATCCAAGTGTGCCACTGGAAAGGTGAGGTGATTTCGCTTGAAATCGATATAAAGACTACCAGAATCGGACGCACGGTTTGGAAATGGCAAGCAAAACAAAAATGACACCGGTCTGCGATAAACAGCAAGTAGCCATCTAAATGCACCAGATAATTATGCTACAGCACTCAAACATGACAACAAAATACATGGCATGGATCCACTCATGATGCTTGACAAAAGATGAACATTGAGCTACGGCCAATTCATCCATTAACAGGTTCAAACAAGCATGGCAAAAATGCAAACGGTAAACAGATTTTGGACTTAGTGAAATTAACACAAGCCTGGAATTTCAGATTAGGTAGCACACTTTGGAGCATGAAAACTACATGCTACAGGAGCTTAACATGGCAAAGAAAGGCTTGACATGGAGCTACTCAAAGAGCTTAACAAAAGTCCCTTAGTGACCTTGAGCCAAAAGGGATCAGAAAATACAATTGCAAGCATGTGAACATGGCAAGAACATAATCAGGTTACAGACTTAGAGAAAAACTGGAGCATGCAAATCTATTAGCGAGTAGGCATGTTTACGAGCTCGATGCACAGACTACAGAGCAAGGCATGACAATCTAAGCATACACCCATCAAGAATACATATTACATAAGCTAGACAGGGTAAGAACAACAACATAGCATGCACGGATCAACAACAACATCCTCGGCAAAATCGCTAACAAGTAGACAATCTGCCAGGAATTCCGAAATAGCAAAAGTAGAGCTCGATTGACTCGAGCTAGGGTGCTCCATAATTGCAAACAAAGACATGGATGGATAGATCACCACAAGATTAACAAATCATCCTTACTGATCATCCTCAAAAGAGGCACGGATCACTAGTAAACAACATGAACATATGGCATATTGATAAAAACAGATCAAGGACTTAGAGAAATCTCTAAGTCCCTGAAAACAACATTAACGAATGCACTACTTTGCAAGCTTGTGCTAGTCACCACACATGTCACAAAAATACATGGATAGCACCTCTGTAAAGATGGCAAAGCATATAACAAAACTCATGTAGAGCTCAGGAGCATATCATGCACACATTAAACATGGCAAAAATGACAAATAGCTATTTGGTGCAGCAGATCTGACAATTAACTCAAATAGCTCTCTTCCAACAGCATTTCGGGCATCAAGATGAGCTCAAATGAAAATGATGCAATGAGATGAAATTATGTACTCTCTCAGACAAACATTTTGATATGCTACACGCCCAAAACAGATCTACTCATGCAAAGTTACGGGACGATGAAGTTGCATAAAAATACTGAAAACAGGTGGAGTATCAAACGAAGTCTAAATGGTACGAAACTTGACAGGCGGTCTACCGGTAGTAAACCAAGGCCGCTTGGCAAGTCTAGGTCCAATCTGGAAATGTTTAATCCCCACACACGAAAAGAATGTAGAAATGACCACCGGAGGATATAGGAGCGCCGGAATGCAAAACGGACAACGGGGAAAATGCTCGGATGCATGAGACGAACACGTATGCAAATGCAATGCACATGATGACATGATAAGAGATGCATGACAATGACAACAACACACGGAGACAAAAACCCGAACCCGAGGAAATAAAATAACTTAGCGCCGGAAACGGCAAGAGTTGGAGTACATATAAGGTAAATTACATCTGGGGTGTTACAACACTCCACCCCTACGAAAGGATCTCGTACCGAGATCTAGGACTAGAAGAATGCCGGGTACTCAGAACGAAGGTGATCCTCGCGTTCCCAGGTGGCTTCACGGTCGGAATGGTGTGACCACTTGACTTTGAGGAATTTGATTGACTTATTGCGAGTCTTGCGTTCAGTCTCTTCAAGAATAGCAACGGGGTGCTCACGATAAGAGAGATCTTCTTGTAGATCAATGTCTTCGAAGTTGATGGTGCGGTCAGGAGTCTTGAAGCACTTGCGGAGCTGAGAGACATGAAACACGTCGTGCACATTTGCAAAGTTTGAAGGAAGCTCGAGTTGATAGGCGAGATCGCCTCTCTTGCTGACGATTTTGAAAGGACCCACGTATCTAGGGGCAAGCTTCCCTATGATACTGAAGCGACGAGTACCTTTCATTGGAGAGATGCAGAGGTAAACATGGTCTCCGATCTCGAAAGCCAAATCACGGTGTTTACTGTCATAATAGCTCTTCTGGCGCGATTGCGCTGCTTTGAGGTCATCACGAATGACTTTGCACATTTCCTCTGCCTCTGTGATCAAGTCATTTCCAAGAAGTTGACGTTCACCGGTTTCTGACCAGTTGAGTAGGGTACGACACTTCCTGCCATACAGAATTTCGAAAGGGTCCTTGCCCGAACTTGCTTGAAAACTGTTGTTGTAGGAGAATTCCGCATATGGAAGACAATCCTCCCACTTCATACTGAAGGAGATCACACAAGCCTTGAGCATATCTTCAAGAATCTAATTGACATGCTTGACTTGACCGCTAGTTTGAGGATGGAAAGTTGTGCTGAAGCGGATGTTGGTGCCCATGGCCTTCTGAAAAGAATCCCAAAACTTGGAGGTAAAGATGCTGCCACGGTCTGAGGAGATCACCTGTGGAATACCATGTAGAGAGACAATCCAAGAGGTATACAGCTCCACCAATTGAGCTGCAGTGATAGACTCTTTGATAGGCAGAAAGTGAGCCACTTTAGTGAGTTTGTCGATGACAACGAATATAGCATCATTGCCACGCTTGGACTTTGTAAACCCAGTCACAAAGTCCATCTCAATGTGGTCAAACTTCCATTCTGGAATGGAAAGAGGTTGGAGGAGACCAGCTGGCCTTTGGTGTTCTGCCTTCACTCTTCTGCAGACATCACATTCATTCACGAACTTAGCAATCTCTCGCTTCATTCGAGTCCACCAATAAGCCTGCTTGAGGTCCTGATACATATTCGTACTCCCAGGATGGATGGAGAGGAGTGAATTGTGAGCCTCGTTCATGATAACTTTACGGAGGTCACCTTTGGGCACAACAATACGATCCTCGAAGAAGAGAGTATCCTTGTCATCAAGGCGGTAGCACTTGTACTTGGGTTGACTCTTGGCAATCCCAATCTTCACCTTCTTCACCATAGCATCAAGAAGTTGAGCCTCGCGAATCTGATCTTCCAAGGTAGGAGAGACTTGAAGGTTGGCAAGGAAACCTTGAGGAACAACTTGCAGATTGAGTTTGTGGAAAGCTTCACAAAGCTCGGGTTGGTAAGGCTTGAGAATCAGACTGTTGCAATAAGCCTTCCTGCTCAAAGCGTCAGCAATCACATTGGCCTTGCCTGGAGTATACTTGATACTCGGATTATACTCTTGAATCATTTCGACCCAACGAGTCTGCCTGAGGTTGAGATTAGGCTGAGTGAAGATGTACTTGAGACTCTTGTGGTCAGTGAAGATGTCCACTTTTCTTCCCAATAAGAGATGTCTCCAAGTCAAAAGAGCATGCACAACTGCCGCCAGCTCGAGGTCATGAGTGGGGTAGTTCTTCTCGTTGGGCTTCAACTGGCGAGAGGTATAAGCCACAACTTTCTTCTCTTGCATCAACACTGCACCAAGACCATGAAGAGAGGCATCACAGAAGACTTCGAACGGTTTGGATTCATCAGGAGGAGTCAGAACTGGAGCAGTGACCAATTTCTCTTTCAAGGTGTTGAAAGCAATATCACATTCCGGAGACCAAACGTACTTGACATGCTTTTGGAGAAGGTTTGAAAGAGGCTTCGCGATCTTAGAAAAGTTCTCCATGAACCTTCGACAGTAGCTTGCGAGACCAAGGAAGCTGCAGAGTTGCTTCACGTTCTGAGGTGGTTCCCAATTCACAATTGCAGACACCTTCTCAGGATTCACCGCAATGCCCTTGGCAGAGATGATATGCCCAAGATAAAGAACCTCATCGAGCCAAAACTTGCACTTTGAGAACTTGGCGTAGAACTGATGTTCTCTGAGCTTATCGAGCACCAAACGCAAGTGCTTGGCATGATCTTCCTTGTTCTTCGAAAAGACCAGAATGTCGTCGAGATAGACCGAAATGAAGTCATTTGTGTAGGCGTTGAAGATGAAGTTCATCATGCGAGAGAAAGTCGGAGGAGCGTTGACGAGGCCAAAAGACATGACAGTGTATTCGTATGAACCATAGCTTGTTCTGAAAGCCGTCTTGGGAATATCTTATTCACGGATTCGAATCTGGTGATAACCCATACGGAGATCAAGCTTGGAGAATAGTTGGGCACCTTTGAGTTGTTCGAACAGCTCATTGATGTTGGGAAGTGGGTACTTGTTCTTGATAGTCTTCTTGTTCAATGGACGGTAGTCAACACAAAGTCGGTCTGTTCCATCCTTCTTCTTCACAAAAAGTACTCCACAACCACACGGAGAAGAACTAGGTCGGATGAGACCCATTCGCTCTTGAATACCGAGTTGATTCTTCAGCTCCTTCAACTCTTCAGGTCCAAGCTTGTAAGGACGTTTGCAAACCGGTTCCGTGCCAGGCTCAAGATCGATGACAAATTCAACTGGCCGGTGCGGAGGCATTCCTGGAAGCTCTTCTGGAAAGACGTCTCGATATTCACAAACGACTGGAATTTGAGAGATGGCATCGAGTTCACCCTTCTCATTGAGAGAAAACAGGCGGATGGTATTATCCCGAGCGGCAAAGACAATTACATCCTCAGACGAATGAGTCAATTGAATCTGCCTGGCTGCACAATCAAGCTGAGCCTTGTGCTTAGAAAGCCAGTCCATTCCAAGAATAAGATCAATATCCGAGTTACCAAGGACCATTGGAGAAGCCAGAAACTTAAAATCACCCATCATGATAGAAATATCCGGGACCTCGTGGTTAGCGAGCAAACATTTACCCGGTGAGACAACTGCTAACGGTTTATGCAAAACTTGAGAAGACAACTCATGCTTAGATGCAAAAGGTCTCGAGATGAAACAATGTGATGCACCAGTGTCAAAAAGTACTTTTGCAGGAACATCGTTAACAGGAAGGTTACCCATGATGACATTTGACGAGTCCTCTGCCTGAGCTGCATTCATCAAGTTGACCTTGGCATGCTTGGCGTTATGCTTGACCACAGTTGTACTTGTCGATCTCACAGGAGGAGGAGGAGGAAGACGTCTCTGATTGAAGCATTTGTTGGCATAGTGACCCTTCTGTTGGCACTTGTTGCACGTGACCTCTGAAAGTGGACGGTGATACGGAGCACTCAATCTTGGAGCTTGAGACGAAGTCTTGTTCTGAAAGCCAGGGTTGGGTGGGTGGGAAGATCCACTGCCACCTTTGCTCTTCTATTGATACGGCTGACGGAACGGAGGAGGAGGAAGCCAATACTTCTGCTGCTTAGCCACTTGAGTTGAGGAAGGAGTAGCATCTCTGACTCGCTTCTTGGAAGCATCACACTTCAGTTGAGCAGCCTCTTGCTTCAATGCCATGTTGTAAAACTCATCGTACCTCCTGGGCTCAAAGAGAACGAGAGCTAGCTGGATTTCTTCTCTGAGACCACCCCTGAACTGATATATCATGCTCTTCTCGTCAGGGACGTCCTGCTTAGCAAAGCGGGTGAGCTTCTGAAACAACTTGTTGTAGTCATAGACAGACATAGAGCCTTGCTTCAGGTTGCGGAATTCCTCACGCTTGCTTTCAACCACGCTCTGAGGAATATGATGAGCTTTGAAGTCTTGACGGAATTCATCCCAGGTAATCTCACGGCCTCCTCTGGAATCTTTGTACTGCTGAAACCATTCTACAGCTTGGTCTTTGAGTTGGAAGGAAGCGAACTTGACAAAGTCCTTAGGCCTGACGTTACTGCACTCGAAATGCTTGCACAAGTCCACAAGCCAATCGTCAGCATCAGTTGCCTCAACACAATTGCTGAAGGTCGTTGGCTAGTTTGCAAGGAACTGGTTGAGTGTAGCAAAGTGGTTCTGATTGTTGCCTTGGTTGCCTTGGTTCGCTTGGTTGCGCTCTTGAAGAATTTGCATGATCAACTGCGTGTTTGCATTGGTAGCGGCCATCACAGCTTGCCATGCCTCCGGAGGAGGGGGTGGTGGTGGCGGATCAGGATTCGGAGTCGTGCGCGTTGGAGGAGCCATCCTGAAGAGGTTGACATCCATTAGCACATTGATAGATAAGATTGAAGCTGAATCAAGCGGGTTGAAATTGCAACATATAGTCTTCACATCCGAACAAAATGAACGAATGCATTCCAATTGAAATGGTCACATATCCATAAATTGAGAAGCCACTTGGAATTTAGGTAGAGAAATAAATCAACAAGGTACGAAACAAGAATGAATAATCGGTAAGGATCACCCAATCTCAAACCAAATATCCATGGAAGAAGAACTAGAGCTACAAGAATTCCCACCTATGAAACTCCTGAACCTTTCCGGTTATATAATCAGGTGTTGGGGATACAGGGGAAGCATAATATCTCACCCAAATCTAGCAAATCCTACATCCAGCTGTATCCATCCTTCAACACATAACCGAGAAAAACTTCGGAAATCATCTACCTCAACCTTCGAAAAGCATCTGTTATACAAGTTATGGCAATACTCCCGAACTCCCGCCCCAGTACTGGGTGGCGTCGAGGTTATCTCAACAACTGCATAAAAGAGATTTTCGATGTCGGCGAACTAAATCAGGTATTCCAGAACTACAACGATAAAATTGTGACGACAACACCTCGGAGCTCAACTCCCTGGGACACTGCCACAACCCCTAAATGATAGGAGGCGCCAAGAACAATGTTCTCGTCACAAATCCATCAGAACAATTCCAAGATACCCGCGTGATCCTAAAAAAAATTTAGTGAAATTTGAGAAGAGAAGAGTCAAAACTCTACGTCAGGATGCCTCACCAGAGCGATGAAGGGACTGGGGAGTAAAAAGAATTCCTAAACTCTCCGATATATAATTCCTAAATGACTCAAAACATTTTTCTAGACTCAACAGCGGCAGCTAATTCGATCAAGCAGTGGGGGCTCCTAAGGTCGGGGCTGGCTCTGATACCAACTTGTAACGCCCTCGATGCGGCTATATCTCCTACGTGTCGAAGCACGACTTAGAGGCATAACCGCATTAAAAGCAATGTCGCAAGTAAAGTAATCTTCACAACATCCCATGTAATACATAATAAGGGGAAAGGTACATAGTTGGCTTACACTCGCCACGTCACACAAAGTACATAAATAGCATTACATCAACCAATACAATCATGGTCCGGCTACGGTACCAAAATAAAAGATCAACCCCAACATGCGACATGGTCCCGATCGCCCCAACTGGGCACCACTACTGATCATCAGGGAAAGACACATAGTAATGGCGTGAGTCTTCGTCAAACTCCCACTTGAGCTCAAGCGCATCATCTGGAACGGAGTCATCGGGCCCTGCATCTGGTTTGGAAGTAATCTGTGAGCCACGTGGACTCAGCAATCTCGCACCCTCGCGATCAAGACTATTTAAGCTTATAGGTAAGGCAATGTAATATGTGGAGCTGCAGCAAGCGACTAGCATATATGGTGGCTAACCTGTTCGCAAAAGAGAGCGAGAAGAGAAGGCAAAGCACGAACGAGTAACTATAGAACAACCTACGACAAACATTACTCCAACACCGTGTTCACTTCCCGGACTCCGCCGAGAAGAGACCATCACAGTAACACACGCAATTGATTCATTTTAATTAAGTTAAGGTTCAAGTTATCTACAACCGAACATTAACAAATTCCCATCTGCCCATAACCGTGGGCACGGCTTTCGAAACTTCAAATCCCTGCAGGGGAGTCCCAACTTAGCCCATGACAAGCTCTCACGGTCAACGAAGGATATACCTTCTCCCGAGACATTCCGATCAGACTCAGCATCCCGGTTCTGCAAAACAACTTCGACAAGTTAAAACAAATCCAACAACACCGCCCGAATGTGCCGACAAATCCCGATAGGAGCTGCACATATCTCGTTCTCAGGGCACACTCAGATTGTCCAAACTTCTGGTAGGCCAGCCCAGAGTTGCCCCTGGTGGCCACCGGCGGCTGACGAGGTGGACCAACACTCAGAGGAGCACTGGCCCGGGGGGGGGGGGGTGTTTAAATAAGATGACCCTCGGGCTCCGGAAACCCAAGGGAAAAAGAGGCTAGGTGGCAAATGGTAAAACCAAGGTTGGGCATTGCTGGAGGAGTTTTATTCAAGGCGAAATGTCAAGGGGTTCCCATTATTACCCAACCGCGTAAGGAACGCAAAATCCGGGAACATAACACCGATATGACGGAAACTAGGGCAGCAAGAGTGGAACAAAACACTAGGCAAAAGGCCGAGCCTTCCACCCTTTACCAAGTATATAGATGCATTAGATAACAAGATAATATAGTAATATCCCAACAAGAAAATAATGTTCCAACAAGGAACGATCTCCAATCTTCACCTACAACTAGCAACGCTATAAGAGGGGCTGAGCAAAGCGGTAACATAGCCAATCAACGGTTTGCTAGGACATGGTGGGTTAGAGATTTGACATGGCAATTTGGGAGGCATGATAAGCATGTGGTAGGCATCGTAGCATAGGCATAGCAAAAGAGCAAGCAACTAGCAAAGCAAAGATAGAAGTGATTTCGAGGGTATGATCATCTTGCCTGCAAAGTTGTCAGAGTTGACTGGATCCTCGAAAGCAAACTCAACGGGCTCCTCGTTAGCGAACTCGTCTCCCGGCTCTACCCAAACAAGACAAACAAGCAAAAGGAACACAATCAACCACGTGCAAATGCTCGAACAACATGATTCAAACATGGTATGCTATGCGGGATGCGATATGTGATGCATATGCAAGATTTGACAAGGAATGATTGAACCTGGCCTCAACTTGTAAATCCAAGTGTGCCACTGGAAAGGTGAGGTGATTTCGCTTGAAATTGATATAAAGAACACCGGAATCGGATGCATGGTTTGGAAATGGCAAGCAAAACAAAAATGACACCGGTCTGCGATAAACAGCAAGTAGCCATCTAAATGCATGAAGATAATTATGCTACAACACTCAAACATGACAACAAAATACATGTCATGGATCCACTCATGATGCTTGACAAAAGATGAACACTGAGCTACGGCCAATTCATCCATTAATAGGTTCAAACAAGCATGGAAAAAATGCAAACGTTAAACAGATTTCAGACTGTGAAATTAACACAAGCCTGGAATTTCAGGTCAGGTAGCACACTTTGGAGCACGAAAACTACATGCTACAGGAGCTTAACATGGCAAAGCAAGGCATGACATGGAGCTACTCAAAGAGATTAACAAAAGTCCCTTAGTGACCTTGAGCCAAAAGGGACCAGAAAATACAATTGCAAGCATGTGAACATGACAAGAACATAATCAGGTTACAGACTTAGAGAAAAACTGGAGCATGCAAATCTATTAGCTAGTAGGCATGTTTACGAGCTCGATGCACTCACTACAGAGCAAGGCATGACAATCTAAGCATACACCCATCAAGAATACATATTACATAAGCTAGACATGGCAAGAACAACAACATAGCATGCACGGATCAACAACAACATCCTCGGCAAAATCGCTAACAAGTAGACAATCTGCCAGGAATTCCGAAATAGCAAAAGTAGAGCTCGATTGACTCGAGCTAGGGTGCTCCATAATTGCAAACAAAGAAATGGATGGATAGAGAACCACAAGATTAACAAATCATCCTTAATGATCATCCTCAAAAGAGGCACGGATCACTAGTAAACAACATGAACATATGGCATATTGATAAAAACAGATCAAGGACTTAGAGAAATCTCTAAGTCCCTGAAAACAGCATTAACGAATGCACTACTTTGCAAGCTTGTGCTAGTCACCACACATGTCACAAAAATACATGGATAACACCTCTATAAAGATGGAAAAGCATATAACAAAACTCATGTAGAGCTCAGGAGCATATCATGCACACATTAAACATGGCAAAAATGACAAATAGCTATTTGGTGCAGCAGATCTGACAATTAACTCAAATAGCTCTCTTCCAACAGCATTTCGGGCATCAAGATGAGCTCAAATGAAAATGATGCAATGAGACGAAATGACGTACTCTCTGAGGCGAACATTTTGATATGCAACACACCCAAAACTGATCTACTCATGTAAAGTTACGACACGATGAAGTTGCATAAAAATACTGAAAACGGGGGCAAAAGTCAACCCCTAGGGTTCCTCAGATCTGGATCCGGGGCACGTCTCCCGAGGTTGGCCGGGAACTTGCCAGAGATGGGGACGTCGCCGGACTTGGCGTTGCGGCGGAGGAGGAGGCCGGCGAGCTCGAGGTGGCGGTGGTAGAGGCGGTTGGCGGCGGTTGGCGACGCGGCGGGCTCAGACGCCGAGGAGCGGCGGACGGCGAGGGCTTGAGGAGGCGGTGGCCGGCAAGCTGCGGGGGCGGCGAGCTCGCGCCGGCAAGGAGCAGCACGGCGGCACGGAGATCCGGCGCGGGGGCGCGGCTCGAGGAGCCCGTGCGGCGGCGGCGACCGAGCGCGGGCCAGGGAAGGCTCTGCCTGGGCCTGGCGGGCCGACGAAGTGGGCGCGGGGCGCTGGCGACTCACGGGGCAACACGTGGCGGCGGCGCGGGGACGTTGGACATGTCCGGCCTGGTTCGGACGCGTCCGGCAGCGCGGGGAAGATGGATCTAGGGTTTGGGGGGAGAGGAGACCCGTGAAAATCGGAGGAGGACCTATTTATAGGCATAGGAGGAGCTAGGAGAGTCCAAATGAGGTGCGGTTTTCGGCCACGCAATCGTGATCGAACGCTCTAGATGTTGGAGAGGGTTTTGGTGGGTTTTGGGCCAAATTGGAAGGGTGTTGGGCTGCAACACACACGAGGCCTTTTCGGTCCCTCGGTTAACCGTTGGAGTATCAAACGAAGTCTAAATGGTACGAAACTTGACAGGCGGTCTACCGGTAGTAAACCAAGGCCGCTTGGCAAGTCTAGGTCCAATCCGGAAATGTTTAATCCCCACACACGAAAAGAATGTAGAAATGACCACCGGAGGATATAGGAGCGCCGGAATGCAAAACGGACAACGGGGAAAATGCTCGGAGGCATGAGACGAACACGTATGCAAATGCAATGCACATGATGACATGATAAGAGATGCATGACAATGACAACAACGCACGGAGACAAAAACCCGAACTCGAGGAAATAAAATAACTTAGCGCCGGAAACGGCAAGAGTTGGAGTACATATAAGGTGAATTACATCCGGGGTGTTACACCTATTTAACATGAATGCAACCGTCTCTAAAGCATAACCCCAAAACGATAGAGGTAAATCAGTGAGAGACATCACAGATCACACCATATCTAGTAAAGTACGATTACGATGTTCGGGCACACCATTACGCTGTGGTGTTTCGGGTGGCATGAGTTGCGAAACTATTTCGCATTGTTTCAAATGTAGACCAAACTCGTAACTCAAATATACTCCTCCACGATCAGATCGCAGAAACTTTATTTTCTTGTTACGATGATTTTCCACTTCACTCTGAAATTCTTTGAACTTTTCAAATGTTTCAGACTTATGTTTCATTAAGTAGATATACCCATATCTGCTCAAATCATCTGTGAAGGTGAGAAAATAACGATACCCGGCGCGAGCCTCAATATTCATCGGACCACATACATCAGTATGTATGATTTCCAACAAATCTGTTGCTCGCTCCATAGTTCCGGAG
The DNA here is from genome assembly GCF_018294505.1 of Triticum aestivum. Taxonomy (NCBI): domain Eukaryota; kingdom Viridiplantae; phylum Streptophyta; class Magnoliopsida; order Poales; family Poaceae; genus Triticum; species Triticum aestivum. The sequence goes on from NC_057800.1 coordinate 530,282,007, forward strand.
AACGACGTTTTAGTCATCTTGCCCATAAGGCATGGTTCGCAAGTACCAAGTGATTCATAATCAAGTGATTCCAAAAGTCCATCAGTATGGAGTTTCTTCATGCGTTTTATACCAATAGGACCCAAACGGAGTGCCACAAATAAGTTGCACTATCATTATCAACTCTGCATCTTTTGGCTTCAACATTATGAATATGTGTATCACTACTATCAAGATTCAATAAGAATAGACCACTCTTTAAGGGTGCATGACCATAAAAGATATTACTCATATCAATAGAACAACCATTATTCTCAGATTTAAATGAATAACCGTCTCGCATCAAATAAGATCCAGATATAATGTTCATGCTTAACGCTGGCACCAAATAACAATTATTTAGGTCTGAAACTAATCCCGAAGGTAGATGTAGAGGTAGTGTGCCGACGACGATCACATCAACTTTGGAACCATTTCCCACGCGCATCGTCACCTCGTCCTTAGCCAGTCTTCGCTTAATCCGTAGTCCCTATTTCGAGTTGCAAATATTAGCAATAGAACAAGTATCAAATACCCCGGTGCTACTGCGAGCTCTAGTGAGGTACACATCAATAACATGTATATCACATATACCTTTGTTCACCTTGCCATCCTTCTTATCTGCCAAATACTTGAGGCAGTTCCGCTTCCAGTGACCAGTCTGTTTGCAGTAGAAGCACTCTGTCTCAAGCTTAGGTCTAGATTTGGGTTTCTTCTCCTGAGCAGCAACTTGTTTGCCGTTCTTCTTGAAGTTCCCCTTCTTCTTCCCTTTGCCCTTTTTCTTGAAACTGGTGGTCTTATTGACCATCAACACTTGATGCTCCTTCTTGATTTCTACCTCCGCAGCCTTTAGCATCGCGAAGAGCTCGGGAATAGTCTTATTCATCCCTTGCATATTATAGTTCATCATGAAGCTTTTGTAGCTTGGTGGCAGTGATTGAAGAACTCTGCCAATGACACTATCAACAGGAAGATTAACTCCCAGTTGAGTCAAGTGATTATGATACCCAGACATCTTGAGTATATGCTCATTGACAGAACTATTCTCCTCCATCTTGCAGCTATAGAACTTATCGGAGACTTCATATCTTTCAATCCGGGCATTTGCTTGAAATATTAACTTCAACTCCTGGAACATCTCATATGCTCCATGACGTTCAAAACATCGTTGAAGTCCCGGTTCTAAGCCGTAAAGCCTGGCACACTGAACTATCAAGAAGTCATCAGCTTTACTCTGCCAAACGTTCTTAACATTGTCAGCAACATCCACAGTAGGTCTGGCACCCAACGGTGCTTCCAGGACGTAATTCTTCTGTGCAGCAATGAGGATAATCCTCAAGTTACGTACCCAGTCCGTGTAATTCCTACCATCATCTTTCAACTTTGCTTTCTCAAGGAACGCATTAAAATTCAACGGAACAACAACACGGGCCATCTATCTACAACAACATAGATAAGCAAAAATACTATCAGGTACTAAGTTCATGATAATTTAAGTTCAATTAATCATATTACTTAAGAACTCCCACTTGGATAGACATCCCTCTAATCATATAAGTGAGCACGTGATCCATATCAACTAAACCATAACCGATCATCACGTAAAATGGAGTAGTTTTCAATGGTGAACATCACTATGTTGATCATATCTACTATATGATTCACGCTCGACCTTTCGGTCTCAGTGTTTCGAGGCCATATCTGCATATGCTAGGCTCGTCAAGTTTAACCCGTGTATTTTGCGTGTGCAAAACTGGCTTGCACCCATTGTAGATGGACGTAGAGCTTATCACACCCGATCATCACGTGGTGTGTCGGCACGACGAACTTTGGCAACGGTGCATACTCAGGGAGAACACTTTTATCTTGAAACTTAGTGAGAGATCATCTTATAATGCTACGGTCAAACAAAGAAGAATAAGATGCATAAAGGATAAACATCACATGCAATCAATATAAGTGATATGATATGGCCATCATCATCTTGTGCTTGTGATCTCCATCTCCGAAGCACCGTCATGATCACCATCATCACCGGCGCCACACCTTGATCTCCATCGTAGCATCGTTGTCGTCTCACCGATTATTGCTTCTACGACTACCGCTACCGCTTAGAGATAAAGTAAAGCAATTACAGGGCAATTGCATTGCATACAATAAAGCGACAACCATATGGCTCCTGCCAGTTGCCGATAACTCCGTTACAAAACATGATCATCTCATACAAAAATATAGCATCATGTCTTGACCATATCACATCACAACATGCCCTGCAAAAACAAGTTAGACGTCCTCTACTTTGTTGTTGCAAGTTTTACGTGGCTGCTACGGACTGAGCAAGACCCGTTCTAACCTACGCATCAAAACCACAACGATAGTTCATCAAGGTGGTGCTGTTTTAACCTTCTCAAGGACCAGGCGTAGCCACACTCGGTTCAACTAAAGTTGGAGAAACTGACACCCACCAGCCACCTGTGTGCAAAGCACATCGGTAGAACCAGTCTCGCGTAAGCGTACGTGTAATGTCGGTCCGGGCCGCTTCATCCAACAATACCGCCGAACCAAAGTATGACATGCTGGTAAGCAGTATGACTTGTATCGCCCACAACTCACTTGTGTTCTACTCGTGCATATAACATCAACGCATAAAACTAGGCTCGGATGCCACTGTTGGTGAACGTAGTAATTTCAAAATTTTCCTACGCACACGCAAGATCATGGTGATGCATAGCAACGAGAGGCGAGAGTGTCGTCCATGTACCCTTGTAGACCGTAAGCGGAAGCATTATGACAACGCGCTTGATGTAGTCGTACGTCTTCACGATCGACCGATCATCAGCACCGAACGTACGGCACCTCCTTGTTCAGCACACGTTCAGCTCGGTGACGTCCCGTGAACTCACGATCCAGTAGATCTCGGGGAAGAGTTTTGTCAGCGCGATAGCGTGGTGACGATGTTGATGAAGCTACCGCAGCAGGGCTTCGCCTAAACACCGCTATAATATGACCGAGGTGGATTATGGTGGAAGGGGGCACCGCACACGGCTGGAGAGATCTCAATGATCAACTTGTGTGTCTAGAGGTGCCCCCTGCCCCCGTATATAAAGGAGCAAGGGGGGAGAGGCGACCGGCCAGGAGGAGTCCTACTCCCACCAGGAGTAGGACTCCCTCCTTTTCTAGTTGGAATAGGAGAAGGGGGAAGGAGGAGGAAGAGAAGAAGGAAAGGGGGCGCCGCCCCCCCTCCTTGTCCAATTCGGACTAGAGGGAGAGGGGGCGTGCGGCCTGCCCTGGCAGCCCCTTCTCTCTTCCACTAAGGCCCATCATGGCCCATTAACCCCCCGTGGGGGTTCCGGTAACCCCCGGTACTCCGGTAAAATCCTGATTTCACCCGGAACACTTCTGATATCCAAATATAGGCTTCCAATATATAAATCTTTATGTCTTGACCATTTCAAGACTCCTTGTCATGTTCGTGATCACATCCGAGACTCCGAACTACCTTTGGTACATCAAAACATGTAAACTCATAAAACCGATCGTCATAGAACTTTAAGCGTGCAGAACCTACGGGTTCGAGAACTATGTAGACATGACCGAGACACATCTCCGGTCAATAACCAATAGCGGAACCTGGATGCTCATATTGGTTCCTACACATTCTACGAAGATCTTTATCGGTCAAACCGCACAACACTATACGTTGTTCTCTTTGCCATCGGTATGTTACTTGCCCGAGATTCGATCATCGGTATCCAATACTGATACGTCCATTTTGCATCATGCTTTTATATCGATAGTTATTGCATTATGGGCTGTTATTACACATTATGTCACAATACTTATGCCTATTCTCTTTTATTTTACAAGGTTTACATAAAGAGGGAGAATGCCGGCAGCTGGGATTCTGGGCTAGAAAAGGCGCAAATATTAGAGACCTATTCCGCACAGCTCCAAAAGTCCTGAAACTTCAGGGAAGATGTTTTTAGAATATATAAAAAATACTCAGCGTAAGAAGTTCACCACGGGGGCCACACCCTGCCCATGAGGGTGGGGGCGCGCCCTACCCCCCTAGGCGCGCCCCCTACCTCGTGGGCCCCCCTGGTGGCCCTCCGGTGGCCATCTTCTGCTATATGAAGTCTTTCGATGGGGAAAAATCAGAAGCCATCTTCTCGGACGAAACTCCGCCGCCACGAGGCGGAACCTTGGCGGAACCAATCTAGGGCTCTGGCGGAGTTGTTCTCCGGGGAAACTTCCCTCCGGGAGGGGGAAATCATCGCCATCGTCATCACCAACACTCCTCTCATCGGGAGAGGGCAATCTCCATCAACATCTTCATCAGCGGCATCTCCTCTCAAAACCCTAGTTCATGTCTTGTATCCAATTCTTGTCTCCAATTCCAGGATTGGTGCTAGTAGGTTGCTAGTACTGTTAATTACTCCTTGTAGTTGATGCTAGTTGGTTTATTTGGTGGAAGATCATATGTTCAGATCGTATATGCATATTAATACCCCTCTGATTATTAACATGTTTATGCTTTGTGAGTAGTTACGTTTGTTCCTGAGGACATGGGAGAAGTCTTGCTATTATTAGTCATGTGAATTTGGTATTCGTTCGATATTTTGATGAGATGTATGTTGTCTCTCCTCTAGTGGTGTTATGTGAACGTCGACTACATGACACTTCACCATTAGTTGGGCCTAGAGGAAGGCATTAGGAAGTAATAAGTAGATGATGGGTTGCTAGAGTGACAGAAGCTTAAACCCTAGTTTATGCGTTGCTTCGTAAGGGGCTGATTTGGATCCATATGTTTCATGCTATGGTTAGGTTTACCTTAATACTTTTGTTGTAGTTGCAGATGCTTGCAATAGAGGTTAATCATAAGTGGGATGCTTGTCCAAGTAAGGACAATACCCAAGCACAGGTCCACCCACATATCAGATTATCAAAGTACCAAATGCGAATCTTATGAACGTGATGAAAACTAGCTTGACGATATTCCCATGTGTCCTCGGGAGCGCTTTTCTCTATATAAGAGTTTGTCCAGGCTTGTCCTTTGCTACAAAAAGGATTGGGCCACCTTGCTGCACTTTATTTACTTTTGTTACTTGTTACTCGTTATAAATTATCTTATCACAAAACTATCTGTTACCAGTTATTTCAGTACTTGCAGAGAATACCTTGCTGGAAACCGCTTATAATTTCCTTCTGCTCCTCGTTGGGTTCGACACTCTTACTTATCGAAAGGACTACGATAGATCCCCTATACTTGTGGGTCATCAAATACCTAGTTCAATCTCATTACCGGTAAGTCTCTTTACTCGTTCTGTAATATATCATCCCATAACTAACTCATTAGTTATCATGCTTGCAAGGCTTATAGTGATGTGTATTACCGAGAGGGCCCAGAGACACCTCTCCGATAATCGGAGTGACAATCTTGATCTATGCCAACTCAACAAGTACCATCGGAAACACCTGTAGAGCACCTTTATGATCACTCAGTTACGTTGTGACGTTTGGTAGCACACGAAGTGTTTCTCCGGTATTCGGAGTTGCATAATCTCATAGTCATAAGAACACGTATAAGTCATGAAGAAAGCAATAGCAGTAAACAAGCGATCAAGTGCTAAGCTAATGGAATGGGTCAAGTCAATCACATCATTATCCTAATGATGTGATCCCATTGATCAAATAACAACTCATGTCTATGGTTAGGAAACTTAACCATCTTTGATCAATGAGCTAGTCAAGTAGAGGCATACTAGTGACACTATGTTTGTCTATGTATTCACACATGTATTATGTTTCCGGTTAATACAATTCTAGCATGAATAATAAACATTTATCATGAAATAAGGAAATAAATAATAACTTTATTATTTCCTCTAGGGCATATTTCCTTCAATGACAACACGATAAGTTTCATGAACTTCAAATAAGTTTTGGATGTACTAGAATTTAAAAATCAAGATTCTCAATGTTTGAAATTTGTTGCATGGGGAGTAAACATGCACCCAGTGAGACACATGTGTTTTCGCAATCCATTTAGGTGCGCTGTCATGTGTGCATGTAGATCAAATTTGATTTTTTTTGCACATTGTACCCGTAGAAAATCAAGCAATCAATGTACTAAAATGTCTTAATGATCTCTGTGATTTTTTTGAAATTAAAACGTCCCTCATTTGGTAACATGTATGTTCACCGCGGGTAATTAATTTAACATGCATCATAGTTGCGGTAGATTCGTGGTGTGTGTGTGGGTGTGCACGTCTGGAGGTGGCGGGTGGCTCGCAGTACACTACGAGTTGTGAGCCACCGTGTGGGTTGGCCGTTTTGTTAGGCAGGTCGGTGCCTGATACGTCTCCAACGTATCTATAATTTTTGATTGCTCCATGCTATATTATTTACTGTTTTGAATGTTTATGGGCTTTATTATACACTTTTATATCATTTTTGGGACTAACCTATTAACCCAAAGCCCAGTGCCACTTTCTGTTTTTACCTTTTAGGGTTTCGAAGAAAAGGAAAACCAAACGGAGTCCAATTGACCTGAAACTTCACGGAACTCATTTTTGGAAGGAAAGAAGCCCAGAAGACTTGTAGTGCACGTCGGGGGATCTGCAAGGAGGTCACGAGGCAGGGGGGCACGCCCACCCCCTGGGAGCACCCTCCACCCTCGTGAGCCCCTCGTGGCCCCCCTGATGTACTTCTTCCGCCTATATATCTCGATATACCCTAAAAACATTCGGGGCACAATAGATCGGGAGTTCCGCCGCCAGAAGCCTCCGTAGCCACCGAAAGCCAATCTAGACCCGTTCTGGCACCCTGCCGGAGGGGGCAATCCTTCTCCGGTGGCCATCTTCATCATCCCGGTGCTCTCCATGACGAGGAGGGAGTAGTTCTCCCTCGGGGCTGAGGGTATGTACCAGTAGCTATGTGTTTGATCTCTCTCTCTCTCGTGTTCTTGAGGTGTTACCATCTTGATGTATCGCGAGCGTTGCTATTATATTTGGATCCTATGATGTTTCTTCCCCCCTCTACTCTCTTGTAATGGATTGAGTTTCCCCTTTGAAGTAATCTTATTGGATTGAGTCTTGAAAGATTTGAGAACACTTGATGTATGTCTTGCCGTGCATATCTGTGGTGACAATGGGATACCACGTGATTCACTTGATGTATGTTTTGGTGATCAACTTGCGGGTTCCGCCCATGAACCTATGCATAGGGGTTGGCAAATGTTTTCGTCGTGATTCTCTGGTAGAACTCTGGGGCACTCTTTGAGGTTCTATGTGTTGGTTGAATAGATGAATCTGAGATTGTGTGATGCATATCGTATAATCATACCCACGGATACTTGAGGTGACATTGGAGTATCTAGGTGACATTAGGGTTTTGGTTGATTTGTGTCTTAAGGTGTTATTCTAGTATGAACTCTAGGGCTGTTTGTGACACTTATAGGAATAGCCCAACGGATTGATTGGAAAGAATAACTTTGAGATGGTTTCGTACCCTACCATAATCTCTTCGTTCGTTCTCCGCTATTAGTGACTTTGGAGTGACTCTTTGTTGCTTGTTGAGGGATAGTTATATGATCCAATTATGTTATTATTGTTGAGGGAACTTGCACTAGCGAAAGTATGAACCCTAGGCCTTATTTCCACGCATTGCAATACCGTTTACGCTCACTTTTATCATTAGTTACCTTGCTGTTTTTATAATTTCAGATTACAATACTATTATCTACTATCCATATTGCACTTGTATCACCATCTCTTCGCCGAACTAGTGCACCTATACAATTTACCATTGTATTGGGTGTGTTGGGGACACAAGAGACTCTTTGTTATTTGGTTGCAGGGTAGCTTGAGAGAGACCATCTTCATCCCATGCCTCCTACGGATTAATAAACCTTAGGTCATCCACTTGAGGGAAATTTGCTACTGTCCTACAAACCTCTGCACTTGGAGGCCCAACAACGTCTACAAGAAGAAGGTTGTGTAGTAGACATCAAGCTCTTTTCTGGCGCCGTTGCCGGGGAGGTTAGCGCTTGAAGGTATATCTTTAGATCTTGCAATCAAGTCTTTTAGTGTAACATCCCAAATTTTCAATTTGGAATGTTATACATTAGATCATCATGCATATCATATTTATTTTGCATTTGGTTGATCCTAGAAATTCTACGCAACTCAATGACCCACGGAGAGAGTTGGGGATTTCGTTACTTTCATATTTGAGTTTTCTCAAATTTTGAGAATAGGATCGTTTGATTTTATTTATTTTATCATCAATTATTTCTATTACAAAAATATGAGAAAGGGAATAAAATGACTTTCCCAAAATAAAGAAATACTTAGGATTTAATAATAAAATCAAACAAGATTTTATTTCGGAGTTTTTCGGTGTTTTATTTGAATTTAGAAAAAGGTGCGTTTTTCAAAATTGCATTTAGGGTCCAAATAAATGTTCACCTTGTGCGGCTTGATTTTAGAAGCCCGTGAAAATTTATTTTGGAATTTTTGGAGTCCGTTTAGTATTTATTTTTATTTTTCTTCCGAGCAGAATAATTAAAAAAAAGAACCGACTTAACGGGCCGTGTCTGACCTGGACACCGACCGGGAGGCCTTTATAAGCCGAGGCCCGGCCCCAGGGGAAACCCTAAAGCGCCCTAAGCCGCCGCCGCCCTAAGAAGCCGCCACCGCCGCCGCCGTCGCCGGATCTCGCCGCTGAGGTTCGTCGCGCCTCGTTTTCTGTGCCGAAAAAAATCGGCGTTCATCCTTTTTCTTTTTCTCGGATTAAATCCGTGATTTCTCTGATCGTGATTCCTGATCCGATTTTCGTTTTAGTTTAACTTTTCGCTCGTTTATCGGAATCAGGCGATTCAAGCGCCTAGGGATTCGTCTCGAGACCCTCTATCCATTTAACCAACTTAATCAAGTTTTTGTTACTGTAAAACTTGCCCTAGATCCAGATTAGTAGAGCAAAGTTGTTTTCTTTCGCAGTTTGATTTTCGTCGCTTCGTTTGATTTGATTCTTTTTGCCAACCGGAGTTCTTAAGTTGAACCTTCTGGTTAGATCTCTTATTTGAGTTTTACCTGTGCATTAGATGAGTACTTATTGTATGCTTGTTTGTTTGTCTGCGATAGAATACCTGGAGTGCGCCGCTTGTTACTTCGAATCGTTAGGTTTCGCGGATCATCAGCAAGGCAAGTAACACTTGATCATACCTTTTCTACTACCCAGTTTTATTGCATTAGATCAATCCTCACACATTGCATGATTAGGATCTAATTAAATTGTGGGATGGGAAGTAGATGAGGTAGTACCTATTACCTGTTTATTATCAAACCTTTGGGAGTTACTTCTACGTTTGCTTATTATGCCATGCTATGCTAGTAGACGTGGATTGGGTGAGTGATATCCATGACAGATGTGAGATTGTTAATTAATGGTTTATCTAAGGTGGCAACTTAAACACACATCTGGGTGGATTGAGGCACCTGGGTATTCCAGGACTTGCCTGTTTTCTTTTGGACCGCCACCCAGGCTCAAAGGGATCATGAGACTATTCATACTAGAAACTTCCGTGTGCAGCCACAAGCTATTATGGGCTCTAGCATAGTTGACTAAGTTGTGCGAACTCTTACAGTGGTAGACTAGCAGATGTAGGGGATGTAGGTGGTACGGTCTACCCGATCGTAAGGTGCTAGCGCTTCTGAAAGACTATGTCTCGGTCATCCGTCTTCTCAAACACCATGTAGTGCGAGAAACCAAACGGAGGCGATCGAGTCTTGTGGGGAAAAGTGCGCAAACCTCTGCAGAGTGTAATAAACTAATCATGGTTAGCCGTGTCCCCGGTTATGGACATCTTGAGTATCTAGTACTTGGATTTTCATGTGAATCTCAACATGTTACTCTAAATTAATTTTGTTGGGTTATGTTTAATGATGATGCTTAATTGGGATTGAGAATGCTGTCAACCATTCTCAATGTTTAACAACCACCATGATAGTAATTAAATTTATTCCTTTGAAGTAGGGAAAAATTGGCTTTACGCAAAACTGTAACCATAGAGCTTTCCACCAGCCAAATATGCATATAGTATAGCTGTTTCATTCCATTACTCTCTATGTGTTACCTTGCCAGCATATTCCATGTGCTGACCCGTTTTCGGGCTGCAACGTTAATGTTGCAGACTTTTCAGACGACGATTAAGGAGTTTTTAGGTCGTGGTTCTATACTCAGTGATGCCGTTGGAGTTGATGGACTCACTTATCTTCCAAGCCTTCCGCTGTTATCGTTATTAGATGGCCTTAAGCCATATTTATTGTAATAAGTTCTCTTTTGAGACACTCGATGTAATAAGTGTGTGATTGCTACTCTGCTATAAATCCTCCGAGTACTGTGTGGTGTCAGCATTACTGATCCAGGGATGACACCGGAGCACAGAGATCAGACTGTTTGAGGTCTGGTCGCTACAGAGATGGTATCAGAGCACACGCTGACTGTAGGACACGACCACTAAGCTAAAGACCTAGATCACTATTCACTCTCTTCTCTTCTGACCTCTCATCTTTTCTACTCTTTAGGATGGCGGATGCAAGGAACAAGTTCACACAACCGGATGAAGATACACCCTTTGGACGCCACTTGAAGGAAGTCACTAGATACCTGAACATAGGAGTACCAAGCTTCACGGGAACCTACAACGCCACTTTACCTGAAGAAGAGCGCTGGATGATTCAAGTTCAAGTTCCAGGAAGGACGTTCATGCCAGTCACTGAGCCCATAGAGTTTTCTTTTGATGCACCAACTTGGAGTCTAGGAAAGAGCATGGCAGCTCACATCGCCATGGGACGCATTGGAGAAGTCTACCGCAAGGATCTCAAGGATACTATCTACCAGATTTGTGGGCGCCGAGATGAACACTGGGAGATGATCAGCACCAGGAAGGATAGATCAATCGCAGCTTTTATCCAGGAGTTAAACCAGCACATTCGACGACAGGAGAACCAGATGTGCGCCGACATGATAGATCTGAAGAAGGCTAAGACTAGAATCAAGGAACTGGAGGAAGAACTCAAGGCTACACGTGAAGATTATGAAGAGGAAATTGAAGTATTGGTGGAGAAGAATGACGACCTGATCAAGAAGATTGGAATATTTATGGGAGGCCCTACGCCAGTAGATGAAGACGAAGAACCCAGGAAATTAGCCCGGAAGACTACATCATCATCGACGGCACCGACTCGGAAGCAGATAGTAGCGATGATGACTATGTTAATGAAGCTGGAGCAGATATTATGGAGTCAACGACCGTAGAATATTTCTAGTAGACCACCTCCTTAGTAGTAGTAGTCCACCATGTAAATATAGTAGTCCGAGCACTTTTGCGATAGATAGATCGATTGTATGCCCTTGTTTGATTGATTGAAGTGAATTGTTTGTTTTGCCTCATGTGCATATGGGTAGTGTTTTCTCTTTAGACCCCCTCTATTCTTATATCTCATCTTTTCTAAAACCCTCAGATGCCTCCGAGACGTGACCCCGGATTTGCCTTTCCACCGGAGCTCACCCAGTTGATCCAGCAGCAGAACACATTGATGCAGTTGCTAGTCCAGAATCAGAATCAGGGGAACAACAACAACAACCCACCACCACCACCACCACCTGTTGACCACTTAGCCCGTTTTCTTAGGCTGAATCCGCCGGTGTTTTCCAGTAGCACCGAGCCGATAGTAGCAGATGATTGGCTCCGCAAGACAGCTAGGGAGTTGACCACAGCAGGATGCACAGATGCGGAGAAGGTGAAGTTTGCCGCACATCAGTTAGAAGGACCCGCAGCATCATGGTGGGAGAATTTCACAGCCACTTTCCCAGTAGACACTGTCACATGGGACCAGTTTCAGCAGGCTTTTCGTACTGCCCATGTTTCAGCAGGAGCTATGGCCATGAAGAAGCGTGAGTTTCGCAACTTGCGCCAAGGAGGACGGACAGTTGGCCAGTATGTGGAGGAATTTAGTAAGTTAGCACGTTATGCCCCAGATGACGTCGCTACGGATGCAGCTAAGCAGGAGAAGTTTCTGGAAGGACTGAATGATGAGTTGAGCATGCAGTTGATGGTAGCAACCTTCAACAACTACCAGGAGTTGGTAGATCGTGCTCTTATGATTGAAGGGAAGCAGCAGCAAATTGAGAATCGCAAGAGGAAGTATGGACAAGGAAAGTACAATTCAGGAGCTCAGCAGAAGCCACGTTTTACCCCTAGACCGGGAGGACATTTTCAGCATACCCATGGAGGAGGTAGCTCGCACAATCACAATGGCACCAAGAATGGTAATGGCAATGGAGGAAGCAACGGCCAGAACCGCACCAACCCCTCAACCCCAGCCAAGAAGGACCTAAGCCAAGTCACTTGCTTTAAGTGTTCGAAGACAGGACATTATGCCAATGAATGTCCTGAATTACAAAATGGAAATAGCAATGGAAGTTCTGGGAAGAAGCCGAACCCTTTCAACAGGGGACAGGTGAACCACGTTAGCGTGGAGGAGGTTGAAGCTCAGCCCGATGCAGTAATAGGTAAGTTTTTGGTTAAGTCATTTACTGCACTCGTTCTTTTTGATACTGGCGCATCGCATTCATACATCTCAAGGGGATTTGTGGATAAGTATAACCTACCAACCCAAGCCCTTAGGTCACCCATGTTAGTAACCTCGCCCGGAGCAGAGTATGTGGCTAGTCTATGGTGTGATCGGTTACCATTAAGGATTGGTAACTATGTTTTTCCCTCAGACCTAATAGTATTGGAATCTCAAGGATTGGATGTGATATTAGGCATGGATTGGTTATCAAAGTATGAAGGGAATATTGAATGTGCTAGTAAGTCAATTTTGCTTACCACCCCAGAAGGGAGAAGGATCAAGTATGTATCCCGGCATGTGCCAAAGAGGACTCAAGTAAATTGCCTAACAGGAGTTGTGCAGGAGGAAGTACCAGTGGTAAGGGATTTCCCTGATGTATTTCCAGAGGAGTTGCCAGGCATGCCACCGGATAGAGATATTGAGTTTTTGATTGAGCTATTGCCAGGCACAGGGCCAATATCAAAGAGACCATATAGGATGCCAGCAAAGGATTTGGTGGAAATTAAGAAGCAGATTAAGGAGTTACTGGATAAGGGATATATTCGCCCAAGTTCTTCGCCTTGGGGATCGCCAGTACTTCTAGTGGAGAAGAAGGATGGATCGTTAAGGATGGTTGTTGATTATCGAGGATTGAATGAAGTAACGATCAAGAACAAGTACCCACTACCAATGATCAATGATCTGTTTGATCGATTGCAAGGAGCTAAGGTATTTTCCAAGATCGATCTGCGATCAGGATACCACCAGTTGAAGATTCGAGAACAGGATATTCCGAAGACAGCTTTTACCACCAGGTATGGGCTGTACGAGTATACCGTTATGTCATTTGGTCTGACTAACGCACCTGCCTATTTTATGAACATGATGAACAAAGTGTTTATGGAGTTTTTGGATAAGTTCGTCGTAGTGTTCATTGATGATATCCTGGTTTATTCGAAGAATGAAGAGGAGCATAAGGAGCATTTGCGTTTGGTACTTGGAAAGCTCAGAGAACATCAATTATATGCCAAGTTCAGCAAATGTGAGTTTTGGTTGAAGGAAGTAGGATTCCTCGGACATGTTATATCTGGAGAAGGTATAGCAGTAGATCCCGCTAAAGTTGAAACCGTGACCAAGTGGGAAGCCCCAACAACAGTTGGAGAGATCCGGAGTTTTCTTGGACTCGCAGGATACTACCGGAGATTTATTGAGAATTTCTCAAAGATTGCGAAGCCTATGACTGAGTTGTTGAAGAAAGATACCAAGTTCATATGGACAGAGGAATGTGAGGCTAGTTTCCAGGAGTTGAAGAAACGTTGGTTACCTCACCAGTGTTGATTTTGCCAGACCAGACCAAAGATTATGAGGTGTATTGCGACGCTTCACGTCGAGGACTTGGAGCAGTGCTTATGCAGGAAGGGAGAGTTGTTTCATATGCCTCAAGACAACTGAAGCCTCATGAGTTGAATTATGCCACGCATGATTTGGAGTTAGCAGCCGTAGTGCATGCATTGAAAACATGGAGACATTTTCTCATTGGAAATCATTGTGAGGTGTACACGGATCATAAGAGTTTGAAGTACATTTTCACCCAGAAGGAGTTAAATCTCAGACAAAGGAGATGGTTGGAGCTTATCAAGGATTATGATATGAAATTGCATTATCACCCCGGAAAGGCTAATGTAGTAGCTGACGCATTAAGCCGTAAGAGCCATGTCAATACATTAATGACGGGAGAAATACCAAGGGAGTTAGCCGAAAATCTCCGTGAACTGTGTTTGGAAATAGTTTCGAGAGGCTATGTAGCAGCATTGGAGATTCAGTCAACTTTGATGGATAAAATCAGGGAAGCTCAGAAAGCTGACAAAGAGATTGCCGCTATAAAGGAGAAACTGAGCAAAGGAAAAGCTAAAGGATTTCGTGAGGATGAGCACGACACCCTATGGTTTGAAGACCGCGTTTACGTGCCCAATGACCCGGAGATCAGGAAGTTGATTTGCAAGAGGCACACGACTCACCGTATTCAATTCACCCAGGAAATACCAAGATGTATTTGGATTTGAAGGATATTTTCTGGTGGACCGGAATGAAGAAGGATATTGCGGAGTATGTAGCAGTTTGTGATGTATGTCAGAGAGTAAAGGCAGAGCATCAGAAGCCAGCAGGATTGTTACAACCATTGCCGATACCCGAATGGAAGTGGGATAAGCTAGGCATGGATTTTATCACGGGATTGCCCAGGACTCGTTCAGGCTATGACTCGATTTGGGTTGTAGTCGATCGATTGACGAAAGTAGCTCATTTCATCCCAGTAAAGACCACTTACACCAGTGCTAAGTTGGCAAAGATATACATGACCAGGATCGTATGTCTGCATGGAGTTCCAAGGAGTATCGTATCAGATAGAGGAACCCAGTTTACCTCAAAGTTCTGGAAGCAGTTGCACGAAACTTTGGGTACCAGGCTAGAATTTAGTACAACTTTTCATCCACAGACAGATGGACAGACCGAGAGAGTCAATCAGATTTTGGAGGATATGCTGAGAGCTTGTGCGCTAGATTACGGATCTAGTTGGGACGATAATTTGCCATATGCAGAGTTCTCTTACAACAACAGTTATCAAACCAGTTTAAAGATGGCCCCTTTCGAAGCTTTGTACGGAAGGAGGTGCAGGACACCGTTGTCATGGGACGAAGTTGGAGACCGCCAGTTGTTTGGACCTGACTTGATTAAAGAGTCTGAACAGAAGGTGAAGTTGATTCGCGATAGGCTCAAGGTAGCCCAGTCCAGACAGAAGAGTTATGCGGATTCTAAACGCAAGGAGACAGTTTACGAAGTCGGAGATAGAGCTTATCTTCGAGTATCTCCACTTCGGGGAACAAAGCGTTTTGGAGTTAAAGGGAAGTTAGCACCACGATTTGTAGGACCATATCGAGTTTTGGAGCGTATGGGAGAAGTGGCCTACAAGTTGGAATTGCCCGAAGGATTGTCAGGAGTACATGATGTGTTCCACGTTTCTCAGTTAAAGAAATGTCACGCGGAGATGGCTGACATACCGTTGAGAGACACAGTGCCTTTGGAAACTATTCAGTTGGATAACGATTTGACCTACGAGGAGAAACCAATTAAGATCCTCGAGTTTGCCAGCCGAGTTACTCGCAGCAAGGTTATCAAGTTTTGCAAAGTTCAGTGGAGCCACCACACAGAGGATGAAGCCACCTGGGAGCGAGAGGAAGATTTGCTCAAAGACCACCCTCACCTATTTTCTAGCCAACCCGAATCTCGAGGGCGAGATTCATCTTAAGGGGGGTAGGTTTGTAACATCCCAAATTTTCAATTTGGAATGTTATACATTAGATCATCATGCATATCATATTTTATTTTGCATTTTGGTTGATCCTAGAAATTCTACGCAACTCAATGACCCACAGAGAGAGTTGGGGATTTCGTTATTTTCATATTTGAGTTTTCTCAAATTTTGAGAATAGGATCATTTGATTTTATTTATTTTATCATCAATTATTTCTATTACAAAAATATGAGAGAGGGAATAAAATGACTTTCCCAAAATAAAGAAATATTGAGGATTTAATAATAAAATCAAATAAGATTTTATTTCGGAGTTTTTCGGTGTTTTATTTGAATTTAGGAAAAATGTGCGTTTTTCAAAATTGCATTTAGGGCCCAAATAAATGTTCACCTTGTGCGGCTTGATTTTAGAAGCCCGTGAAAATTTATTTCGTAATTTTTGGAGTCTGTTTAGCATTTATTTTTATTTTTATTCCGAGTGGAATAATTAAAAAAAACGAACCGACTTAACGGGCCATGTCCGACCTGGACACCGACTGGGAGGCCTTTATAAGCCGAGGCCTGGCCCCGGGGGAAACCCTAAAGCGCCCTAAGCCGCCGCCGCCTTAAGAAGCCGCCGCCGCCACCGATGTCCGCCACCGGCGTCGCCGGATCTCGCCGCCGAGGTTCGTCGCGCCTCGTTTTCCGTGCCGAAAAAAAGAGAAAAAAAATCGGCGTTCATCGTTTTTCTTTTTCTCGGATAAAATCCACAATTTTTCTGATCGTGATTCCTGATCCGATTTTCGTTTTAGTTTAACTTTTCGCTCGTTTATCAGAATCAGGCGATTCAAGCGCCTAGGGATTCATCTCGAAACCCTCTATCCGTTTAACCAACTTAAACAAGTTTTTGTTACTGTAAAATTTGCCCTAGATCCAGATTAGTAGAATGAAGTTGTTTTCTTTCGCAGTTTGATTTTCGTTGCTACGTTCGATTTGATTCTTTTTGCCAACCGGAGTTCTTAAGTTGAACCTTCTGGTTAGATCTCTTATTTGAGTTTTATCTGTGCATTAGATGAGTACTTATTGTATGCTTGTTTGTTTGTCTGCGATAGAATACCCGGAGTGCGCCGCTTGTTACTTCGAATCGTTAGGTTTCGCGGATCATCAGCAAGGCAAGTAACACTTGATCATACCTTTTCTACTACCCAGTTTTATTGCATTAGATCAATCCTCACACATTGCATGATTAGGATCTAATTAAATTGTGGGATGGGAAGTAGATGAGGTAGTACCTATTACCTGTTTATTTTCAAACCTTTGGGAGTTACTTCTACGTTTGCTTATTGTGCCATGCTATGCTAGTAGACGTGGATTGGGTGAGTGAAATCCATGACAGATGTGAGATTGTTAATTAATGGTTTATCTAAGGTGGCAACTTAAACACACATCTGGGTGGATTGAGGCACCTGGGTATTCCAGGACTTGCCTGTTTTCTTTTGGACCTCCACCCAGGCTCAAAGGGATCATGAGACTATTCATACTAGAAACTTCCATGTGGAGCCACATGCTATTATGGGCTCTAGCATAGTTGACTAAGTCGTGCGAACTCTTACAGTGGTAGACTAGCAGATGTAGGGGATGTAGGTGGTACGGTCTACCCGATCGTAAGGTGCTAGCGCTTCTGAAAGACTATGTCTCGGTCATCCGTCTTCTCAAACACCATGTAGTGCGAGAAACCAAACGGAGGCGATCGAGTCTTGTGGGGAAAAGTGCGCAAACCTCTGCAGAGTGTAATAAACTAATCATGGTTAGCCGTGTCCCCGGTTATGGACATCTTGAGTATCTAGTACTTGGATTTTCATGTGAATCTCAACATGTTACTCTAAATTAATTTTGTTGGGTTATGTTTAATGATGATGCTTAATTGGGATTGAGAATGCTGTCAACCATTCTCAATGTTTAACAACCACCATGATAGTTAAATAAATTTATTCCTTTGAAGTAGGGAAAAATACGCTTTACGCAAAACTGTAACCATAGAGCTTTCCACCAGCCAAATATGCATATAGTATAGCTGTTTCATTCCATTACTCTCTATGTGTTACCTTGCCAGCATATTCCATGTGCTGACCCGTTTTTGGGCTGCAACGTTAATGTTGCAGACTTTTCAGACGACGATTAAGGAGTTTTTAGGTCGTGGTTCTATACTCAGTGATGCCGTTGGTGTTGATGGACTCACTTATCTTCCAAGCCTTCCGCTGTTATGGTTATTAGATGGCCTTAAGCCATATTTATTGTAATAAGTTCTCTTTTGAGACACTCGATGTAAATAGTGTGTTATTGCTACTCTGCTATAAATCCTCCGAGTACTGTGTGGTGTCAGCATTACTGATCCAGGGATGACACCGGAGCACAGGGATCAGACTGTTTGAGGTCTGGTCGCTACATTTAGTTTCTTGTTTTATCACTAGTTTAGTTTATAAAAGAAAACTATAAAAAATGGAATTGAGTTTGTCTCATACCTTCACCTTTTTAATTCTTTCGTGAGTATGATGGAAAGGATAATTGTGCTCAAGTGCTAGAGGAAGAAGTCTATAAAATGTTTGGCACTAAATATTTGAAAGATGAGAATGATTGCAATGTTGTTAGTATGAATTCCTTGAATATCTATGATGCTATAGATATGCAAATCCACAAGCTTGGGGAAGCTATGTTTGATGAAGATGATATTTTTTGTTCCCCAAGCTTTGATAAGCAAATTTACTATGATGAAAGCATGCCTCCTATCTATGATGATTATTGTGATGACACGTATGCTTTAAATAATAATGATAACCATGAAACTTGTCATCTTGATCTTAATTTTCAATCACATGATAGTTATTTTGTTGAGTTTGCTCCCACTATTATTCATGAGAAGAAATTTGCTTATGTGGAGAGTAATAAAATTCTATGCTTGTAGATAATGAAAAGAATGCTTTAGGTGCTGCTTATATTGTTGAATTCATTCATGATGCTACTGAAAATTATTATGAGGGAGGAATATATGCTTGTAGGAATTGCAATAATATCAAGTTTCCTCTCTATGTGCTTAAAGTTTTAAAGTTATGTTTGTTTTGCCTTCCTATGCTAGTTGATTATTGTTCCCATAAATTGTTTGCTCACAAAATCCCTATGCATAGAAAGTGGGTTAGGCTTAAATGTTCTAGTCATATTCTTTATGATGCTCTCTTTATGTTTCAATTCTTATCTTTTATGTGAGCATCATTGAAATCATCATGCCTAGCTAGGGGCGTTAAACGATAGCGCTTGTTGGGAGGCAACCCAACTTTATTTTTGTTCCTTGCTTTTTGTTCCTGTTTAGTAATAAATAATTCATCTAGCCTCTGTTTATATGTGCTTTTATGCTTTTAATTAGTGTTTGTGCCAAGTAGAACCATTGGGAAGACTTGGGGAAAGTCTTTGCGATCTTGCTGTAAAAACAGAAACTTTAGCGCTGACGAGAATTGCTGCCATTTTTATTTGGAGAGTTCTATTTAGTTAATTATTTTTGAATATGATTAATAGATAAATTCCTCAGGCCCATAAATTTATTTGAGAATTTTATGAGTTCCACAAGTATACGTTTGATCCAGATTACTGCAGACTGTTCTGTTTTTGACAGATTCTGTTTTTCATGTGTTGTTTACTTATTTTGATGAATCTATGGCTAGTAAAAGAGTTTATAAACCATAGAGAAGTAGGAATACAGTAGGTTTAACACCAATATGAATAAAGAATGAGTTCATTACAGTACCTTGAAGTGGTGATTTATTTTCTTATACTAACGGAGCTTACGAGTTTTCTGTTAAGTTTTGTGTTGTGAAGTTTTCAAGTTTCGTGTAAGGATTCGATGGACTATGGAATAAGGAGTGGCAAGATCCTAAGGTTGGGGATGCCCAAGGCACCCCAAGGTAATATTCAAGGACAACCAAGAGCCTAAGCTTGGGGATGCCCCGGAAGGCATCCCCTCTTTCGTCTTCGTTCATCGGTAACTTTACTTGGAGCTATATTTTTATTCGCCACATGATATGTGTTTTGCTTGGAGCGTAAATTTATTTTGTTAGGATTTGCTTGCTGTTATTTAGGACAATGTTTTGCATTTTTTATTTCAATAAAAGTGGCATTGATAGCCTTTACTATGCCTATTTTAGAAGTCCACATGTTGCTGTTTGAAAACAGAAAGTTTACCGCTGTTGCAATAATTCCCTAGAAACGTCAGAATGTGATAAAATGTTGAAACCTTTTGCATATTAAGCTCTGATAAATTTACTACAGTGGTAATTTTCTTTCATAATTTTTGGAGCTAGGGAAGTATGGATGTTGCAGCATTCTTTACAGACTATCCTGTTTAGGCAGATTGCTGTTATGTTTGCATTGTTTGCATATGTTTGCTTCTTTAATGATTCTATTTCAGGATAGGACTATTAAATATGCAGAGGAATTTATTATGCAATGTAGAATAATATTTTTAGTGATTTTCTACAGTAGAGTATGATAAGGTTTTTGCAATGGTTTATACTAACTTATCTCACGAGTCCTTGTTGAGTTTTGTGTGGATGAAGCTTTTGAGATTTAGGGAGACCATGATATGAGAGGAATTAAGGAGACACAAAAGCTCAAGCTTGGGGATTCCCAAGGAATCCCAAGATAATATTTCAAGAAGTCTCAAGCATCTAAGCTTGGGGATGCCCTGGTTGGCATCCCACCTTTCTTCTTCAACAACTATCGGTTAGTTTCGGTTGATCCTAAGTTTTTGCTTCTTCACATGATGTTTTCTATTCCTAGATGTCATTTTATTTAGTTTTGCTTGCTGTTTGAATAAAGTATCAAGATCTGAAATTACTAAATGTTATAGAGTCTTCACATAGTTGCATAATTATTCGACTACTCATTGATCTTCACTTATATCTTTTGGAGTAGTTTGTCATTTGCTCTAGTGCTTCACTTATATCTTTTAGAGCATGGTGGTAGTTTTATTTTGAAGAAATAGATGAACTCTCATGCTTCACTTAGATTATTTTGAGAGTCTTAATAGCATGGTAGTTTGCTTAAGATCCTAATATGCTAGGTATTCAAGATTAGTAAAAACTTTCATATAGAGTATTGAATACTAAGAGAAGTTTGATGCTTGATGATTGTTTTGAGATATGGAGATAATAATATCAAAGTCGTGCTAGTTGAGTAGTTGTGAATTTGAGAAGTGCTTGTGTTGAAGTTTGCAAGTCCCGTAGCATGCACGTATGGTAAACATTGTGTAACAAATTTGAAACATGAGGTGTTATTTGATTGTCCTCCTGATGAGTGGCGGTCGGGGACGAGCGATGGTCTTTTCCTACCAATCTATCCCCCTAGGAGCATGCGCGTAGTGCCGAGGTTTTTGATGACTTGTAGATTTTTGCAATAAGTATGTGAGTTCTTTATGACTAATGTTGAGTCCATGGATTATACGCACTCTCACCCTTCCATCTTTGCTAGCCTCTTCGGTACCGTGCATTGCCCTTTCTCACATTGAGAGTTGGTGCAAACTTCGCCGGTGCATCCAAACCCCGTGATATGATACGCTCTGTCACACATAAACCTCCTTATATCTTCCTCAAAACAGCCACCATACCTACCTATTATGGCATTTCCATAGCCATTCTGAGATATATTGCCATGCAACTTTCCACCGTTCCATTCATCATGACACATTCATCATTGTCATATTGCTTAGCATGATCATGTAGTTGACATAGTATTTGTGGCAAAGCCACCGTTCATAATTCTTTCATACATGTCACTCTTGATTCATTTCATATCCTGGTACACCGCCGGAGGCATTCATATAGAGTCATCTTTGTTCTAGTATCGAGTTGTAATAATTGAGTTGTAAATAAATAGAAGTGTGATGATCTTCATTATTAGAGCATTGTCCCAAGTGAGGAATAAAAAAAGGGAAAGGCCATAAAAAAGAGAAGGCCCAAAAAAAGAGAAAGGCCATAAAAAGGGAAAAGGCCCAAAAAATGAGAGAAAAGGAGAGAAGGGACAATGTTACTATCCTTTTACCACACTTGTGCTTCAAAGTAGCACCATGATCTTCATAGTAGAGAGTCTCTCATGTTATCACTTTCATATACTAGTGGGAATTTTTCATTATAGAACTTGGCTTGTATATTCCAACAATGGGCCTCCTCAAGTGCCCTAGGTCTTCGTGAGCAAGCAAGTTGGATGCACACCCACTAGTTTCTTTTGTTGAGGTTTCGTACATTTATAGCTCTAGTGCATTCGTTGCATGGCAATCCCTACTACTTGCATTAAGATCAATCGGTGGGCATCTCCATAGCCCATTGATTAGCATGATGTGAGACTTTCTCCTTTTTGTCTTCTCCACATAACCCCCCTCATTATATTCTATTCCACCCATAGTGCTATATCCATGGCTCGCGTTCATGTATTGCGTGAAAGTTTATAGGTTTGAGATTACTAAAGTATGAAACAATTGCTTGGCCTGTCATTGGGGTTGTGCACGATGAGAGCATTCTTGTGTGACGAAAATGAAACATGACTAAATTATATGATTTTGTAGGGATGAACTTTCTTTGGCCATGTTATTTTGAGAAGACATAATTGCTTAGTTAGTATGCTTGAAGTATTATCATTTTTATGTCAATATGAACTTTTGTCTTGAATCTTCAGATTTGAATATTCATACCACAATTAAGAAGAATCACATTGAAATTATGCCAAGTAGCACTCCGCATTAAAAATTCTGTTTTTATCATCTACCTACTCGAGGATGAGCAGGAATGAAGCTTGGGGATGCTAATACGTCTCCAACGTATCTATAATTTTTTATTGCTCCATGCTATATTATTTACTATTTTGAATGTTTATGGGCTTTATTATACACTTTTATATCATTTTTGGGACTAACCTATTAACCCAGAGCCCAGTGCCAGTTTCTGTTTTTACCCTGTTTTAGGGTTTCGAGGAAAAGGAAAACCAAACGGAGTCCAATTGACCTGAAACTTCATGAAACTCTTTTTTGGAAGGAAAGAAGCCCAGAAGACTTGGAGTGCACGTCGGGGGATCTGCGAGGAGGTCACGAGGCAGGGGGGTGCGCCCACCCCCCTGGGTGCGCCCTCCACCCTCGTGAGCCCCTCGTGGCCCCCCTGACGTACTTCTTCCGCCTATATATCTCCATATACCCTAAAAACATCCGGGGGCACAATAGATCGGGAGTTCCGCCGCTAGAAGCCTCCGTAGCCACCGAAAGCCAATCTAGACCCGTTCCAGCACCCTACTGGAGGGGGCAATCCTTCTCCGGTGGCCATCTTCATCATCTCGGTGCTCTCCATGACAAGGAGGGAGTAGTTCTCCCTCGGGGCCGAGGGTATGTACCAGTAGCTATGTGTTTGATCTCTCTCTCTCTCTCTCGTGTTCTTGAGGTGTTACGATCTTGATGTATCGCGAGCTTTGCTATTATATTTGGATCCTATGATGTTTCTTCCCCCCTCTACTCTCTTGTAATGAATTGAGTTTCCCCTTTGAAGTAATCTTATCAGATTGAGTCTTTAAAGATTTGAGAACACTTGATGTATGTCTTGCCATGCGTATCTGTGGTGACAATGGGATACCACATGATTCACTTGATGTATGTTTTGGTGATAAACTTGCGGGTTCCGCCCATGAACCTATGCATAGGGGTTGGCACATGTTTTTGTCGTGATTATCCGGTAGAACTTTGGGGCACTCTTTGAGGTTCTATGTGTTGGTTGAATAGATGAATCTAAGATGGTGTGATGCATATCGTATAATCATACCCACGGATACTTGAGGTGACATTGGAGTATCTAGGTGACATTAGGGTTTTGGTTGATTTGTGTCTTAAGGTGTTATTCTAGTATGAACTCTAGGGCTGTTTGTGACACTTATAGGAATAGCCCAACTGATTGATTGAAAAGAATAGCTTTGAGGTGGTTTCGTACCCTACCATAATCTCTTCGTTCGTTCTCTGCTATTAGTGACTTTGGAGTGACTCTTCGTTGCATGTTGAGGGATAGTTATATGATCCAATTATGTTACTATTGTTGAGGGAACTTGCACTAGCGAAAGTATGAACCCTAGGCCTTATTTCCATGCATTGCAATACCGTTTACGCTCACTTTTATCATTAGTTACCTTGCTGTTTTTATAATTTCAGATTACAAATACTATTATCTACTATCCATATTGCACTTGTATCACCATCTCTTCGCCGAACTAGTGCACCTATACAATTTACCATTGTATTGGGTGTGTTGGGGACACAAGAGACTCTTTGTTATTTGGTTGCAGGGTTGCTTGAGAGTGACCATCTTCATCCTACGCCTCCTACGGATTGATAAACCTTAGGTCATCCACTTGAGGGAAATTTTCTACTGTCCTACAAACCTCTGCACTTGGAGGCCCAACAACCTCTACAAGAAGAAGGTCGTGTAGTAGACATCAGTGCCACATCAGTGTCGTGAACTCATTATTTAAAACATTACACAACCCTGTCATACATAAATGTTTTGGCCACATGCGGTCAATGGTTGTCCTACACGACACTCGATACTCGCGTGTGACGCTTTTTGTGGGCCCGCGAGGTCGTCGTCCATCACTTTGACGAACAGCCGGCAGTGAGGTTAATTTGACCAGCAAGGTAGAATCTTTTGTGTTTGTTATGGTGGTATATAGTACGCGTCGAAGAGGTGGGATGGGATTAGCATATATACTATACGTAGGCGTCCGTGAAAAAGTACACCTCACTCAGTGTCGGGACTTTTTGGTTTCCGAGGCACGTGCCACATCAAAATTGTGAAATTGGTTATTCAAACATCACACAACACATTTTTGGGCCACATGCATATCCTAGCTAGGACACTCACGTGTGACGCTTCCATCCGTGGGCCCATTGGGCCATCGTCGATGCATGCATGCATCACTTTGACCTACACCAGGAGAGGTTAATCAATTTCACCATCGATGAGGATTCTTTTGGGTTACATATATTACGGCAGGAGCATATAGTATGTGGCGAAGAGGGGGGATGGGGACCATCATATGTAGTACGCTTGATATGAACCTCGCTCTGTGTGGGTTCATGGTTTATAGTTTTTGAGGCATGTGGCACATCAAAGTTGTGCATTTTGGATATTCAACGTATATATGTTTGGCCCACATGCAAAGTGATGATGGTTGTCCTCTCGCACCCACTTAAGCGGTTATCAGCGATATCGATGCTTTCCATTTGTGGGCCCACTTGGCCCATCACTACTTTTTGCCTGACAACAAGAGAGGTTAATTTGACTTAGGAGGGGATTATTATTTTTGCTCTGGGATGACGTGCATGATACAACTTGAGCATACACACATGCATGTGTACGCATGAATCCCTCCCATCGAGTCGAAGAGGCTGGTACAATGACACATCATGAACCGATCTCGCTCTGTGTGGGGAGATAGTGTATGATTTTTGACACACGTGCCATATCAATGTCGTGTATTCAAACATGCATGCACGCATCACCTCCATACATATGCATGTAGTGGTTGCCTTCGAAAGGTACACTCCCTCGCGTGGTTAACGGTGACAAGCCTATATATTTGTGGGCCCGCGTGGGCATCCATGATCACCTGACCAACAACAAGATAGGTTACCATGGCGGATTCTACATTTGGTTCGTGTTATCGTAGTATAGGTCATGGTGAGATTCAGACCTTATTAAGTTTGAGCGCATATACTATGCACACATGCATGCATGAATCCCCGTCGTTGGCTTGAAGTGTGGTGTAACATACATATGCATCGTCAACCTAACCCTCACTCAGTCTGAGGATTTCTATTTCGAAATCACGGTGCCACATCAAAGTTGTTCCATTGTTACTCAAAAACACACCTCTCCATACATATGTTTGGGCCACACGCATGCCGTGGTTGTCTTCGGGGACTAGCCACTTTCGTGATTATTGGCGAGCTAGCCCATCTCCGGGGTCGCATGGACGACCATCACTTTGACCAACAACAAGAGAGAGGTTGTACGACCAAGGTGGATTATTCTTGATCCGTTTTAAGATCCATGTTGGTGAGATATATGCCTCTCTGGCCTGCCAACTGAAAGTGTGTGTGTGTGGGGGGGGGGTGCTACTTCACACTTTGCTAGGTGAACCTCGGTTGGAGGGCATGCATTCATAGCATAGGATTCCCTTCGTGGCGACACGAGGGGGGTGGGGGGCTGCTAGCTACTTCGCAATTTGCTAGGTGAACCTCGGTTGGGGGGAGGGGGCATGCATTCATAGCTTAGGATTCCCTTCGCGCCGACATGAGAGGAGGGCTGCTAGCTACTTCGCACTTTGCTAGGTGAACCTCGGTCGGGGGGGCATGCATTCATAGCTTAGGATTCCCTTCGTGCTGACACGAGAGAGGGGTGGTGCTAGCTACTTCGCACTTTGCTAGGGTGAACCTCGGTTGGGGGGCATGCATTCATAGCTTAGCATTCCCTTCGTGCCGACACGAGGGAGGGGCTGCTAGCTACTTCACACTTTGCTAGGTCAACCTCGGTTGGGGGGGGCATGCATTCATAGCTTAGGAATCCCTTCATGCCGACACGAGGGGGGTTGCTAGCTACTTCTCCCTTTGCTAGGTGAACCTCGGTTGGGGGGGGGGCATGCATTCATAGATTAGGATTCCCTTCGTGCCGACACGAGGGAGGGGGGCTTCTAGCTACTTTGCACTTTGCTAGGGTGAACCTCGGTTGGGCGGCATGCATTCATAGCTTAGGATTCCCTTCGTGCTGACACGAGGGAGGGGGGCTGCTAGCTACTTTGCACTTTGCTAGGTGAATGAACCTCGGTTGGGGGGGATGCATTCATAGCTTAGGATTCCCTTCATGCTGACACGAGGGAGGAGGGGGGCTGCTAGCTACTTCGCACTTTGCTAGGATGAACCTCGGTTGGGGAGGGGGAGGGGGCATGCATTCATAGCTTAGGATTCCCTTCGTGCCGACACGAGGGGGGCAAGCAATACAATGCGCTTTGCGAGAGAGGTGCCACATCGAAGTTGCATTTGGTATTTGAAAATCAAACCACCCTTTTGATACATAAATTTGGTCCACATGCAAGTGTATTCGTGTTCTGACCCTCTCCCGCGTCATTTTTCGCCAAAGTTATGAACATTAGATAAGTCGGATGACACAACAGACACAGTTCACTCAAACTAATCGTGTGCCACGCCGGTGCACCTGTCACACACACATCCGCACAGTACATTAAGCTCCACGAGGCTCCCCCTCTCAAAAATATCTGCTCGCCTCGAGGGCTTTTCTGTTTCATAACACACGGTTGTTATCTCCGGACCGTGTGCGATGTTTCTTGTTCCCAATCCCGCCTGCATCCCTAGAAGGGTTTTTCTGTTTCATAACACATGGTTGTTATCTCCGGACCGTGTGCGATGCACTATCATCAAAATTTTCAATAGCCCGGCATTTCAATCCCGCGTTTGACTCCCGCGTAGTAAAATTTTCAATACCCGCGTCATTTCCTCAAACACCCCACACCCCCCTCCACACACACACACCAAAACCTCATTGGGCGTGTGCGCGCACACACACACCCTTCCTCGCTCGAAACTTTAGCAAGGTCCCCGCCGCCACTGCCGCCGCCACCGCTGCGGCAAGGCCTTCAATGTCAACATCTGTCGGTTTTCCCGTGGAGCTTACCCACCGATATCCATACCTAGGCCGCCTTAAGTTTCTTAGATGAGGTCTGCCAAACGCCCCCTTTCCCACAGATCCCCATCCACATCCCCCACTCCAGAGCGTCGCAGCCTAAGCCTGGCTACGCTTCCCGTGGAGCTCGAGGAGCGACTGGCCCAAAAGAGGTGTATAGCGGTCTCTTCGCCCGACGTTGCCGAGAAAGCTGACGACCATTACTGACGGCAGACACTCAAGCAGCGGGCTAGAGTATGTGGGCATGTCTCGTCCGCCGACTACGACATCGAGGTCCTCGACAGCGACAGCCTAAGGCAGGCTATGTCACAGGTTAAGTGGCCCACACCCAACCCCTCGGGTTCAACCGCCGTCGATCTCATTCATGGCCCCTCCGCTGATCTCCTCTCGCTCGCTGTCAATAATTTGCCATTCTACATCGCCATTGAGCCCCTTTTGTCATTTATGAAGGACATGTTCTATGATGCTGGCTTGGGATCCATAGCTTCCAAGTCAGACCTCATTGACGGCGACCACGAGGAGGGCACCCTCTCCAGCTCTTCCAAGGGGAAAGAGCCCAGCTGCTCTTCCAAGGGGAAAGCGGCCGTCTGTGACATCAGGGAGGGCACCCTACAGCCATGCTCTTCCAAGGGGAAGGAGCCCATCTGCGACAACATGGAGCGCATCCAAGGTCCGTGCTCTTCCCACGGGAACGAGCCCATCTGTGACAAGTGAGGAAACCCATGATTTGTTTTGCCGTGCCTCTTCACAGGGGAAACCCATGATTTGTTTTGTCGAGTCCCTTTTGTAGTGTAGTGAGAATATGTCCAGTTTTAATTGCTATATCTGGTTGTTTGCAGTATGCCTTGTTTATTTCAGTTGTTCACAATGTGATGCTCTATATGTGCAATTATTTACTGTGTAGTACATTTCATCAATCCAGCTTTAAACATACCGATAGGAATGGATATATTTGCTTGATGTTAAGCCTGTTATAGCTAGCATATGCCTCTTTTAAAGTTTTTTGATTGTTTGGTTGTTTGTAGTTAGCATATGTCCAGTTTCAAATGCTATCTTTGGTTGTTCGTAGTATGCATTATTTATTCCATTTATTCACAACGTGATGTTCTATATGTGCAAGTATGAACTGTTGTGCTTAACATGCTTCTCGATGTACCTAAACAGGACAATTTTGGGAACGACTGCTGTTTTCCATCGAGGTTAGTTTCATCCCATGGCTTATATCTGCTCAAAGTTCAGGATATCGGTAGCTGGTACCATGTAGGCCGGCGGCTGATAAGGGACTAATTGGTGAATCGGACTTTTAGCTGAATATATCTGCAAACCATTTATCGTTAGGTTAACTAGGGCCATATTTAATATATCTGAGGCTACATAGCAACATGCACTGTACTTAATGTCTAAATATGCAATCCTAGGCTACATAGCAACAAGGAAGAGTGTTACATTAATGTTCTAATGATGTCTAGATATACATAGAAGATCAGCAGCAACAACAACAATAACACAACCCTGTTTGGATACTCAACTTAGCTAGAGGTTAGAGTTAGTTTCTAGCTCATTACTAACCCTGAACTAACTCCATCCAAAGAGTTGTTTGGATGGCAAGGTTAGATTCACAATAAATGCACTAGGAGAACTAGCTCCAATTAGCACCTCTTGGGTTGGATAGTTTTTTTGGGTGGGTTATAGATACAACTAGCTCAAACTAGCCCTCAAGTTTAGATATACTTTAGGGCTATTTGAGCCCGAACTATCTCAAACTAACTGTAACCCCTGGATACAGCAGCAGCTAATCAGCCGATAATTTGTAAGAATGCATTAAACTCCTTCCGGCCCATAATATAAGATTTAATTTATCTAATATGTGAGTATATTGGATGTTATAAGATACTCCCTCTGTTCCTAAATATTTGTCTTTTTAGAGATTTCAAATGGACTACCACATACATTTGTATATAGACATATTATAAAATAGTGTTGTGCTACATCATTGTGCAATTGATGTTTAGCTTCTAATATTAACTTGGTGCTTTTAGGTACATATGTCATTGGTAAAGATCCGCGCTTAGACCCTTTCTGCGTATGGGGCAATGAGATATCGATGAACCAACATCAAGTGAGGAAGATGATAAAGATTGTTAGTAAGATGGGTCCAAAGATGGCAATTAAACTATTTGTTTACACTTTATCCAAGACAACAGCGAACTCCAGGATGGTAAGTAAGAACTCTGCAACCTTCTTTTTACTTCCCATAATGAGTTGTGTTAGATGACAATGTGTGAATCTTTTTCCTTTGCAGTGGTTGCCAAAGTAGTTTACTCAAGATTACTTCTCAAGCTACATGATTGGTGGGCATGCAAAGGTTAAAGTATTTTTACCAGAACATGATGATTATCTAGATGTTTTCATGAAGACCGTGAAGGATGGGTGGTCGGCCATCATAAGGGGTTGGACTAGAGTCGTGCGTGCCTTCTGCATGGAGGAGGGCACAATATGGGCATTCCGCTTCACCTTGTTCAGCAACCAGAATATATTTCGCCTCTTTCTTTACCATCTTTAATAGTACAAGTATACAACTGCGGTTCATCATTCTTTATTTGGTTCTTATGTAATTCTTGAACATATGTACCTATGAATCGAATAATGCATTGGTTGTTTGAACCTGATGCATATGAATAAAGATGTAGCATACATTCAAATTCAAATCCAGATCCGGTACAATTTGAAAAAGCAGCAATTAAATTAGGGTGAAATTACACTCTCCAGGTTGTTACGGCACACACGGTTGGTAAAACACAAACGTTTGTGATATGCACCATAATTCGAGACGGTTCACAGAGAGGAAATGTGTGCAAGCATGCACACAGTTGCCGTTTGCAAACTGTGTGCGATGTCAGACAATATCACAAACGGTGCGGGCAAACTAAACATTTTTGTTAGTTGCCTTATCGTACAAGATTCGCAACGATGAACTGTTTCTCATGAAGTATGCATCGTAAACGTTGCACCACAGGATAGCGTGTGCGATAGTTGTCGTGTACGACGATGTTATGTGGTCTGACGTTTTGTAATCCTATCTGACACTCGTATGACGATTAGCTAATCTTCTTAACGGTGAACTATTTGTGATGGGACGCGCATCATACACGTTCTATAATAGTTAACCGTTTGTGATGGGCCGCACATCATAAACGTAGCACCACAGAATACCGACTGCGATGGCAATGCAAGCAGAAACGAGTAGGAGTATTTAGGGGCCCTATTGATGGAAATATGCCCTAGAGGCAATAATAAAGTTGTTATTTATATTTCCTTATATCATGATAAATGTTTATTATTCATGCTAGAATTGTATTAACTGGAAACTTAGTACATGTGTGAATACATAGACAAACAGAGTGTCACTAGTTTGCCTCTACTTGACTAGCTCGTTGAATCAATGATGGTTATGTTTCCTAACCATAGACATGAGTTGTCATTTGATTAACAGGATCACATCATTAGAGAATGATGTGATTGACTTGACCCATCCGTTAGCTTAGCACGATGATTATTTAGTTTGTTGCTATTGCTTTCTTCATGACTTATACATGTTCCTATGACTATGAGATTATGCAACTCCCGAGTACCGGAGGAACACTTTGTGTGCTACCAAACGTCACAACGTAACTGGGTGATTATAAAGGTGCTCTACAGGTGTCTCCGATGGTGCTTGCTGAGTTTGCATAGATCGAGATTAGGGTTTGTCACTCTGATTGTCGGAGAGGTATCTCTGGGCCCTCTCGGTAATGCACATCACTATAAGCCTTGCAAGCATTGTGACTAATGAGTTAGTTGTGGGATGATGCATTACGGAACGGGTAAAGAGACTTGCTGGTAACGAGATTGAACTAGGTATAAGGATACCGATGATCGAATCTCGGGCAAGTAACATACCGATGACAAAGGGAACAACGTATGTTGTTATGCGGTTTGACCGATAAAAATCTTCGTAGAATATGTAGGAGCCAATATGAGCATCCAGGTCCGCTTTTGGTTATTGACCGGAGACGAGTCTCGGTCATGTCTACATAGTTCTCGAACCCGTAGGGTTCGCACGCTTAAAGTTTGGTGACGATCGGTAATATGAGTTTATGTGTTTTGATGTACCGAAGGTAGTTCGGAGTCCCGAATATGATCACAGACATGACGAGGAGTCTCGAAATGGTCTAGACATAAAGATTGATATATTGGAAGCCTATATTTGGACATCAGAATAGTTTCACGTGAAATCGGTATTTTACCTTAGTGCCGGGGGTGTTACCGGAACCCCCCGGGGGTTAATGGGCCTTGTTGGGCCCTGATACGTCTCCAACGTATCTATAATTTTTGATTGTTCCATGCTATTATATTATCAACCTTGGATGTTTTATATGCATTTATATGCTATTTTATATGATTTTTGGGACTAACCTATTAACCTAGAGCCCAGTGCCAGTTTCTGTTTTTTCCTTGTTTTAGAGTATCGCAGAAAAGGAAAATCAAACGGAGTCCAATTGACCTGAAACTTCACGGAACTTATTTTTGGAACGGAAGCAATCCAGAAGACTTGGGGTGTACGTAAGGGAAGCAACATGGAAGGCGCGAGGTAGGGGGCGCGCCCACCCCCCTGGGCACGCCCTCCACCCTCGTGGGCCCCTCGTGGCCCCCCTGACGTATTTCTTCCTCATATATATACCAGTATACCCTAAAACCATTGGGGAGTATAATAGATCGGGAGTTCCACCGCCAGAAGCCTCCGTAGCCACAGAAAACCAATCTAGACCCGTTCCGGCACCCTGCCGTAGGGGGAATCCCTCTCCGGTGGCCATCTTCATCATCCCGGTGCTCTCCATGACAAGGAGGGAGTAGTTCTCCCTCGGGGCTGAGGGTATGTACTAGTAGCTATGTGTTTGATCTCTCTCTCTCTCGTGTTCTTAAGGTGGTACGATCTTGATGTATCGCGAGCTTTGCTATTATATTTGGATCCTATGATGTTTCTCCTCCTCTACTCTCTTTTAATGGATTGGGTTTTCCCTCTGAAGTTATCTTATCGAATTGAGTATTTAAGGATTTGAGAACACTTGATGTATGTCTTGCGTGGGATAACCGTGGTGACAATGGGTTATTCTATTGAATCACTTGATGTATGTTTTGGTGATCAACTTGCGGGTTCCGCCCATGAACCTATGCATAGGGGTTGGCACACGTTTTCGTCTTGACTCTCCGGTAGAAACTTTGGGGCACTCTTTGAAGTTCTATGTGTTGGTTGAATAGATGAATCAATTGTGTGATGCATATCGTATAATCATACCCACAGATACTTGAGGTGACATTGGAGTATCTAGGTGACATTAGAGTTTTGGTTGATTTGTGTCTTAAGGTGTTATTCTAGTATGAACTCTATGATAGATTGAATGGAAAGAATAGCTTCATGTTATTTTACTATGGACTCTTGTATAGATCGATCAGAAAGGATAACTTTGAGGTGGTTTCGTACCCTACCATAATCTCTTCGTTGTTCTCCGCTATTAGTGACTTTGGAGTGACTCTTTGTTGCATGTTGAGGGATAGTTATATGATCCAGTTATGTTATTATTGTTGAGAGAACTTGCACTAGTGAAAGTATGAACTCTAGGCCTTGTTTCAACGCATTGCAATACCGTTTGTGCTCACTTTTATCATTAGTTACCTTGATATTTTTATATTTTTAGATTACAAAAATCTTTATCTTCCATCCATATACCACTTGTATCACCATCTCTTCACCGAACTAGTGCACCTATACAATTTACCATTGTATTAGGTATGTTGGGGACACAAGAGACTCTTTGTTATTTGGTTGCACGGTTGCTTGAGAGAGACCGTCTTCATCCTATGCCTCCTACGGATTGATAAACCTTAGGTCATCCACTTGAGGGAAATTTGCTACTGTCCTACAAACCTCTGCACTTGGAGGCCCAACAACGTCTAGAAGAAGAAGGTTGTGTAGTAGATATCAGGCCTTAGTGGAGAGAGAGAGAGGGGCCGGCCAAGGCAGGGCCGCGCACCCCTCCCCTTGAGTCCGAATAGGACAAGGAAGGGGGGGCCCTTGCCTTTCCCCTCTCCCACTCCTTCCTTCCCCCTCCTAGTGGGACTAGGATAGGGGAGTCCTACTCCCACTAGGAGGAGGACTCCTCCTCCCGGCGCGCCCTGCTAGGGCCGGCCGGCCTCCCCCTTGCTCCTTTATATACAGGGGCAGGGGCGCCCCATAGACACACAAGTTGACCAGTTGCTCTTTTAGCCGTGTGCGGTGCCCCCTCCACCATAATCCACCTCGGTCATATCGTAGCGGTGCTTAGGCGAAGCCCTGCGTCAGTAGCATCATCATCACCGTCATCACGCCATCGTGCTGACGAAACTCTCCCTCGAAGCTCTGCTAGATTGGAGTTCATGGGACGTCACCGAGTCGAACGTGTGCTGAACTCGGAGGTGTCGTACGTTCGGTACTTGGATCGGTCGGATCGTGAAGACGTACGACTACATCAACCGCGTTCTCATAACGCTTCTGCTTACGGTCTGCGAGGGTACATGGATGACACTTTGCCTTCTCGTTGCTATGCATCACCATGATCTTGCGTGTGCGTAGGATTTTTTTTGAAATTACTGCGTTCCCCAACAGTGGTATCAGATCCAGGTTTATGCGTAGATGTTATATGCACGAGTAGAACACAAAGGAGTTGTGGGTGTGGGTATATACATATTGCTTGCCGTCTCTAGTTGATTCTTGATTCAACGGCATTGTTGGATGAAGCGGCCCAGACCGACATTACGCGTACGCTTATGCGAGACTGGTTCTACTGACGTGCTTCGCACACATGTGGCTAATGGGTGTCTGTTTCTCCAGCTTTAGTTGAATCGGATTCAATGAACAGGGTTCTTTTTGAAGATCAAAAAGCAATCACTATACCGTGTTGTGGTTTTTGATGCGTAGGTAAGAACGGTTCTTGCTCAGCCCGTAGCAGCCACGTAAAACTTGCAACAACAAAGTAGAGGACGTTTAATTTTTTTGCAGGGCATGTTGTGATGTGATATGGTCAAGACATGATGCTAAATTTTATTGTATGAGATGATCATGTTTTGTCACACAGTTATCGGCAACTGGCAGGAGCCATATGGTTGTCGCTTTATTGTATGAAATGCAATCGCCATGTAATTGCTTTACTTTATCGCTAAGCGGTAGCGATAGTCGTGGAGGCAATAGTTGGCGTGACGACAACGATGCTTCGATGGAGATCAAGGTGTCAAGCTGGTGATGATGGAGATCATGACGGTGCTTTGGAGATGGAGATCACAGGCACAAGATGATGATGGCCATATCATATCACTTATATTGATTGCATGTGATGTTTATCTTTTATGCGTCTTATTTTGCTTAGATCGATGGTAGCATTATAAGATGATCTCTCACTAAATTTCAAGGTATAAGTGTTCTCCCTGAGTATGCGCTGTTGCTACAATTCATCATGCCGAGACACCACGTGATGATCGGGTATGATAAGCTCTACGTTCACATACAATGGGTGCAAGCCAGTTTTGCACACGCAGAATACTCGGGTTAAACTTGACGAGCCTAGCATATGTAGATATGGCCTCGGAACACTGAGACCGAAAGGTCGAGCGTGAATCATATAGTAGATATGATCAACATAGTGATGTTCACCATTGAAAACTATTCCATCTCATGTGATGATCGGACATGGTTTAGTTGATATGGATCACGTGGTCACTTAGATGATTAGAGGGATGTCTGTCTAAGTGGGAGTTCTTAAGTAATATGATTAATTGAACTTTAATTTATCATGAACTTAGTACCTGATAGTATTTTGCATGTCTATGTTGTTGTAGATAGATGGCCCGTGTTGTTGTTCCGTTGAATTATAATGTGTTCCTTGAGAAAGCAAAGTTGAAAGATGGTGGTAGCAATTACACGGACTGGGTCCGTAACATGAGGATTATCCTCATTGCTGGACAGAAGAATTATGTCCTGGAAGCACCGCTAGGTGCCAAACCCGCTGCAGGAGCAACGCTAGATGTTATGAGCGTCTGGTAGAGCAAAGCTGATGACTACTTGATAGTTCAAGGTGCCATGCTTTACGGCTTAGAACCGGGACTTCAACGACGTTTTGAACGTCATGGAGCATATGAGATGTTTCAGGAGTTGAAGTTAATATTTCAAGCAAATGCCCGGATTGAGAGATGTGAAGTCTCCAATAAGTTCTACAACTGCAAGATGGAGGTGATAGCTCTGCCAGTGAACATATACTCAGAATGTCTGGGTACCACAACCACGACTCAACTGGGAGTTATCCTGATGATAGTGTCATTGACAGGGTTGTTCAATCACTGCCACCAAGCTACAAGAGCTTCGTGATGAACTAGAATATGTAAGGGATGGATAGGACGATTCCCGAGATCTTCGCAATGCTAAAGGCTGCGGAGGTAGAAATCAAGAAGGAGCATCAAGTGTTGATGGTCAACAAGACCACCAGTTTCAAGGAAAAGGGTAAAGGGAAGAAGGGGAACTTCAAGAAGAACAACAAGCTAGTTGCTGCTCAAGTGAAGAAACCCAAGTCTGGACCTAAGCCTGAGACTGAGTGCTTCTGCTGCAAAGGGACTGGTCACTAGAAACGGAACTGCCCCAAGTATTTGGCAGATAAGAAGGATGGCAAGGTGAACAAAGGTATATATGATATACATGTTATTGATGTGTACCTTACTAATGCTCGCAGTAGTTCCTGTGTATTTGATACTGGTTCAGTTGCTAACATTTGCAACTCGAAACAGGGACTACGGATTAAGCGAAGATTGGCTAAGGACGAGGTGACGATGCGCGTGGGAAATGGTTCCAAAGTTGATGCGATCGCGGTTGGCACGCTACCTCTACATCTACCTTTGGGATTAATTTTAGACCTGAATAATTGTTATTTGGTGCCAGCGTTGAGCATGAACAGTATATCTGGATCTTGTTTGATGTGAGACGGTTATTCATTTAAATTTGAGAATAATGGTTGTTCTATTTATATGAGTAATATCTTTTATGGTCATGCACCCTTGAAGAGTGGTCTATTTTTGATGAATCTCGATAGTAGTGATACACATATTCATAATATTGAAGCTAAAAGATGCAGAGTTGATAATGATAGTGCAACTTATTTGTGGCACTGCCGTTTAGGTCATATTGTTGTAAAGCGCATGAAGAAACTCCATTCTGATGGACTTTTGGAATCACTAGATTATGAATCACTTGGTACTTGCGAACCATGCCTCATGGGCAAGATGACTAAAATGCCGTTCTCCAGAACTATGGAGCGAGCAACAGATTTGTTGGAAATCATACATACTGATGTATGTGGTCCGATGAATGTTGAGGGTCGCGGTGAATATCGTTATTTTCTCACCTTCACATATGATTTGAGAAGATATGGGTATATCTACTTGATGAAACATAAGTCTGAAACATTTGAAAAGTTCAAACAATTTCAGAGTGAAGTGCAAAATCATCGTAACAAGAAAAATAAAGTTTCTACGATCTGATCATGGAGGAGAATATTTGAGTTACGAGTTTGGTCTTCATTTGAAAGAATGCGGAATAGTTTCGCAACTCACGCCACCCAGAACACCACAGCGTAATGGTGTGTCCGAACGTTGTAATCGTACTTTACTAGATATGGTATGATCTATGATGTCTCTTACTGTTTTACCGCTATCGTTTTGGGGTTATGCTTTAGAGACGGCTGCATTCACGTTAAATAGGGCACCATCTAAATCCGTTGAGACAACGCCTTATGAACTATGGTTTGGCAAGAAACCAAAGTTGTCGTTTCTTAAAGTTTGGGGCTGCGATGCCTATGCGAAAAAGCTTCAACCTGATAAGCTCGAACCCAAATCGGAGAAATGTGTCTTCATAGGATACCCAAAGGAGACTGTTGGGTACACCTTCTATCACAGATCAGAAGGCAAGACATTCGTTGCTAAGAATGGATCCTTTCTAGAGAAGGAGTTTCTCTCGAAAGAAGTGAGTGGGAGGAAAGTAGAACTTGATGAGGTAACTGTACCTGCTCCCTTATTGGAAAGTAGTTCATCACAGAAATCTGTTCCTGTGACTCCTACACCAATTAGTGAGGAAGCTAATGATGAAGATCATGTAACTTCAGATCAAGTTACTACCAAACCTCGTAGGTCAACCAGAGTAAGATCGGCACCAGAGTGGTACGGTAATCTTGTTCTGGAGGTCATGTTACTTGACCATGAAGAACCTATGAACTATGAGGAAGCGATGATGAACCCAGATTCCGCAAAATGGCTTGAGGCTATGAAATCTGAGATGGGATCCATGTATGAGAACAAAGTGTGGACTTTGGTTGACTTGCCCGATGATCGGCAAGCCATCGAGAATAAATGGATCTTCAAGAAGAAAACTGACACTGACAGTAATGTTACTGTCTACAAAGCTCGACTTATTGCGAAAGGTTTTCGACAAGTTCAAGGAGTTGACTACGATGAG
This sequence comes from Triticum aestivum, assembly GCF_018294505.1. NCBI lineage: Eukaryota > Viridiplantae > Streptophyta > Magnoliopsida > Poales > Poaceae > Triticum > Triticum aestivum. The sequence continues at coordinate 530,320,268 of NC_057800.1, forward strand.
ACTTTCTCACCCGCAGCGATGCATAAGTCCATCTGAATCGTGTTAGCAATTGCCACATTTTATGATTATGAAATTTGGCAAATGGATGTAAAGACTGCATTCCTGAATGGATTTCTGGAAGAAGAGTTGTATATGATGCAACCTGAAGGTTTTATCGATCCAAAGAGTGCTAACAAAGTGTGCAAGCTCTAGCGATCCATATATGGACTGGTGCAAGAATCTTGGAGTTGGAATAAATGTTTTTATAGTGTGATCAAAGCATATGGTTTTATATAGACTTTTGGAGAAGCCTGTATTTACAAGAAAGTGTATGGGAGCTCTGTAGCATTTCTAATATTATATGCGGATGACATATTGCTGATTGGAAATGATATAGAATTTCTGGATAGCATAAAAGGATACTTGAATAAGAGTTTTTCAATGAAAGACCTCGGTGAAGCTGCTTATATATTGGGCATCAAGATCTATAGAGATAGATCAAGACGCTTAATTGGACTTTCACAAAGCACATACCTTGATAAAGTTTTGAAGAAGTTAAAAATGGATCAAGCAAAGAAAGGGTTCTTGCCTGTGTTACAAGGTGTAAAATTGAGTTAGACTCAATGCCCGACCACTGCAGAAGATAGAGAGAAAATGAAAGACGTTCCCTATGCTTCAGCCATAGGCTCTATCATGTATGCAATGTTGTGTACCAGACCTGATGTGTGCCTTGCTATTAGTTTAGCAGGGAGGTACCAAAGTAATCCAGGAGTGGATCACTGGACAACGGTCAAGAACATCCTGAAATACCTGAAAAGGACTAACGATGTGTTTCTTGTTTATGGAGGTGACAAAGAGCTCGTCATAAATGGTTACATCGATTCAAGATTTGACACTGATCCAGATGACTCTAAGTCACAAACCGGATACGTGTTTTTATTGAACGGTGGAGTTGTCAGTTGGTGCAGTTCTAAGCAAAGCATCATGGCGGGATCTACGTGTAAAGCAGAGTACATAGCTGCTTCGAAAGCAGCAAATGAAGGAGTTCATATCCGATCTAGGTGTCATACCTAGTGCACCGGGTCCAATGAAAATATTTTGTGACAATACTGGTGCAATTGCCTTGGCAAAGGAATCTAGATTTCACAAAAGAACCAAGCACATCAAGAGACACTTCAGTTCCATCCATGATCAAGTCAAGGAGGGAGACATAGAGATTTGCAAGATACATACGGATCCGAATGTTGCACACTTGTTGACTAAGCCTCTCTCATGAGCAAAACATGATCAACACCAAGACTCCATGGGTGTTATAATCATTATTGTGTAATCTAGATTATTGACTCTAGTGCAAGTGGGAGACTGAAGGAAATATGCCCTAGAGGCAATAATAAAGTTGTTGTTTATATTTCCTTATATTATGATAAATGTTTATTATTCATGCTAGAATTGTATTAACCGGAAACTTAGTACATGTGTGAATACATGGACAAACAAAGTGTCACTATTTTGCCTCTACTTGACTAGCTCGTTGAATCAATGATGGTTATGTTTCCTAACTATATGAGTTGTCATTTGATTAATGGGATCACATCATTAGAGAATGATGTGATTGACTTGACCCATCCGTTAGCTTAGCACGATGAGCATTTAGTTTGTTGCTATTGCTTTCTTCATGACTTATACATGTTCCTATGACTATGAGATTATGCAACTCCCGATTACCAGAGGAACACTTTGTGTGCTACCAAACGTGACAACGTAACTTGGTGATTATAAAGGTGCTCTACAGGTGTCTCCGATGGTGCTTGTTGAGTTGGCATAGATCGAGATTAGGATTTGTCACTCTGATTGTCGGAGAGGTATCTCTGGGCCCTCCCGGTAATGCACGTTGTCGGTGTCAAAACCGGCGAATCTTGGGTAGGGGATCCCGAACTGTGCATCTAAGGTTGATGGTAACCGGAGACCGGGGACACGATGTTTACCCAGGTTTGGGCCCTCTTGATGGAGGTAATACCCTACGTCCTGCTTGATTGATATAGATGAATATTAGTGTTACAAGAGTTGATCTACCACGAGATCTTAATGGCTAAACCCTAGAAGTCTAGCCTGTATGATTAAGGTATTGAGTATCCCCAATCTGGACTAAGTCCTCCGGTTTATATAGACACCGGGGGGATCTAGGGTTACATAGAGTCGGTTACATAATATGGAATCTTCATGGTTGTTCACCAAGGAGAGTCCTTCCGGACACGGGTGTAGTCTTCGGTCTTCATATCTTCGCGGCCCATCAGTCCGGCCCATAGATAACAGGTCGGTCACTCGAGGACCCCTTAGTCCAGGACTCCCTCAGTAGCCACTGAACCTGGCTTCAATGACAAGGTATCCGATGCGTAGTGCTGTCTTCGGCATTGCAAGGCGGGTTCCTCCTTCCGAACTCCCGAATAGTCTTCAGACAAATTGATTGTGTCCGGACCTGTAACACACACCACACACAACCATAGAGAGAATATAATAATACACGAGTCCTATCCGCTGACAACTTTAGTAATGTGACATCACGCCTGTCTGGTTATAATTTCGTACCGTTTTTCACCCCACGTTTCGAGATGCGGTTGTCATTGGCACGTCTTGTCAAAGCAGAGATCGTGTCCCCTTATCACGGGATTCTCATCAATACGGGTGTGGGTAACCCAACCTTGCTGTTTACACAGCCTTGGGAGCAGGCGAATGGGGGGGGGGGGCGTTCGATATTCACCACCCTTATAAGGAGATAAGATTCCCCTTTCTTCCCCCACGCTTTCCTCCTGCCTCTCCATCCTCGAGCTCCAATGCCCAAGTCCTCATTCAAACCAGCACCCAACCATGTCCGAATCCAGAGCCGGTGGCAAGTGGATGACCTCCTCCGTTAAGAGGGAAATATAGAGGAGCTCCAAGAGGTCAGATACCTAGCCAAGGAGATCGTTCGCCGACTCTCGGCCGAGGGACAGATCGTCCCCACCCCCGAGCCTCATGAGAGAGTGGTGTTCCTCACGCAATTTTTCCGCGGGCTGGGATTCCCTCTCCACCCGTTTGTCCGCGGATTGATGTTTTATTATGGGCTAGACTTCCATGATCTAGCCCCTAACTTTATCCTCAACATCTTGGCATTTATAGTCGTGTGCGAGGCCTTTCTCCGCATTCCACCTCACTTCGACCTATGGCTGAAGACCTTTAATGTGAAGCCAAAGGTGGTGAGAGGCCAACATGCATAGTGCGGAGGAGCTATGTTGGGTAAGATGCCCAACGTCACCTGGCTCGAAGGTTCTTTCGTGGAGACGGTGAAGGGGTGGCAATCAGGGTGGTTCTACGTCACTGAGCCGCGCGACACTAACTGGACGGCGGCCCCCCAATTCCGATCCGGAGTTCGGATGCGGCTCACCTCCTGGCAAGAGAAGGGCCTAACCTGGGGTGCTTCGGGCGAGCTTACATGGCTCCAGACATGCATCCAGAACATGATATCCAAAAAGATTAAGCTTGTCAATGTGATCCAGGTTATGCTCATCCGCCGGATCCTCCCGTGCCAATGTCGGACTTCGATTCGGCCAAGCACCAGACGCTGCTAGAGCTCTTCGGCACAATGCACGAGGATATCTGGAAAGTGCTCTTCAAGGCCGGTGAGACGCCACCTTCTACAACCGAGGATCGTGGGCTAGTTTGGTAAGTTTTTTCACGCTCTCAAGGCATAACCTTTACTAGCGCATTGTGAGAAAGAAGTCTAAGCTCTCATATCAATTTTTTCCTTAGGCCTGGGTCGACATAGCGAGGCGGATTAACTGTCCAGCCCCGCTACCCGAAGACAAAGGGACCCCACTCCTGATGAAGATGTTGTTCCCTGCGCCTTATGACATGCCAGAGAAGAAGACCAAAAAGGCAGCCAAGGGGACCAGGAGTGGCTTCCGTCGAAAGGATTCTTCGGAACTGTCGTCCGAAGACGAAACTGACCCTTTGGTCGCCGAAGACGGCGACGAGAAAGAGGAGGAAGACAACTCCCCCTGTGAGGGGGGGGGGAAGGAAGAAAAGGGTGGCATCCACAAACCTGGAGGCGAAGGCACCCAAGAGGGGGAAGGGCTCCCTCGTGGATAACTCACGTGGGATGTCGATAGCAGTCCGGAACGAATGCCCCAGACCAAGCCTCAGGCCGCTTCGTAAGTACCCAAGACCTTATGCTCATCCAAGTGTTCGGCCCTTCCCATTTGCAATATTAATATGTTTAATTTATGCCATTGCAGTCCGGCCCGCGACGGTTCTTCGCAGTCCTCGACAGAGGGCTCGCTATACTCAAAGGAGATGGCTATTATGTCGCCGCCCCCTGCTCACTCTGCCTCACCCAAGGGTGATGACGAGGCGATGTCCCAAAGGGCCTTCCCTAACAAAGGGGAGGCTCCGGAGATCGTCAGGGCCGCGTCCAAGGGTGACCCCACAAACTAGACACATAGGGGAAGAAACCCCCATGGAGACTGATGGTGGGGCCGAGTTCCATTCGGTCCTCAGCCGGATATCATTCCGGAGACCTGTACGGCTACGGAGTCTAGCGAATGGCCTTCCCCGAAAGGAGGGGGTGTGCCTGTTATGCTGGTGACCTCTGTCCGACCAGAGGCACCGGATGATCTACTGGAAGCGCTGCGAGATGCTTCCGTTGTACATGAGCATCGTGCCCTCATGGGTACGGTGATAAAAAGGTTCGGTCTGCCAAAAGTGGACTAACCGAAGCTTTCACTAGCCTTTTAACAGGCTTTGAGGTAATAATAATTGTAGAAAGAATATCACAGCATAGACAGTAGCCCCTAATGCTTTGTTCGGTGTTCGGAAAGAGAAGCCGAAGAAAGGATCAAAACAAGTTTCGCAACAGTCTAACATATGATGTCTATGTGAATAAGCAGGCATCTTTGCTGGCTGCTGCCGCTCATACTGCGGAGGTCTCCGAACTGAAGCGGAGCCTGGAGCGGGCCGAGGAAGAGCTCAGTCTTGTGAAGACACAGCTGGAGGACAGCAAAGGTATGCAGTAACCTGTGCGTGTTTGTTAGGAAGGATGAATACTTCGTGCTGACTAAAGTATCATGGACTATGCTAGGGGCCACGACCGAGGTGGCGGCCCTCAAGAAGGCATTAGACGAGGCCGAGGACAAAGCGGCCAATGAACGCGCTGCACGTGAAAAGCACGAGGCCCGGGTCAGCGAGGTGCAGCAAGAGCTTTAGGATGCCATTAAGAAGTACGAGTCCCTGGAGCGTGGTTCTAAGATGCAGGTGTCTGAACTTGCCAAGGCTCGCCAGAGCGCACAAGAGGCTCAAGCCGAAGCCCAGAGCGATCTTCAGGAACTCCAGGCGGCTAAGAAGATTGCGGCGGGTAAGTTTTTCATTATGCAAAGCAAGTTGATGAAGGGAACGATCATATTGCTTACCCGAATTTGGTGCTCCACAGGGGCGTTTACGGATTTGCTGTGCAGCATATCCGATGCTGCTGAATTCTATCGAGCCGAGGAAGGGAGTTCGAAGGAGAAGCTGTTCTGGTCTCAATATCTTGGACCAGAACATTCGGTATCCTTAAGCGACCAGCTGAAACAGTTGGTCGAGCTGCATAAGGCAGCCGAGCTGGCCATGAGGGACCTGATAGTCCGGCTATGGCTTGCCGCGCCGGTACCCAGCAGCTACTTCGGGCTTGTAAAGCAGCTTGATAGTGTCTGCCCGCGACTTGAGGTCGTAAAGCGGTTGGTCTGTATTGAAGGTGCCTCGATGGCCTTTGCTCGCTGCAAGATGTGGTGGGCGAATATGGACGCCCTCGAGCTGACCAAGGGGCCACCGAAGGGCAAGGACCACCGTACACCAGAGCGCTATTTTGCGGACGTCCTCGAGGGGTCTTGTATTGTAGCCACGCAGTGCAGGCAGGACGTTATTTTCGAGTGAATACACTCGTATTTTGTCTTGTATGATGACAACAAATCCGCTTTGTAATACATAATTTTTATTATGTTTTGAATGTTTCCTCCTGTGCGGCCGTGTTGTATGAAATCTGAGGGTTAACTAGTCGTCGGCTTTTGCCCTCGCGTAGGTAGTACGGAGGTGTTCAGGATGGAATCTAAACAATCTTGATCCAATTATATAGTCCTTGAAGGAGTTTTTTAGCGCAACGAACCAGGCAACCAGACTATGCGGCTTGAGCGGCCTCACTTAGCCATAGGATTTCTATAATAAAACATAGGCGCACCCCTGGTATACGAACCATAGTGCTGTCAGCGTCTGATCAGGAAGTACCGATCCTTCGCAAAATGCGGAAAAATCTCCAATGATTTGAGACCTCCGAACAGCTGACCAGCTCTCGCCGCATCATGACAGTCAGTTTTCGGCTTTCTCTACTGAGGTGATCATCCGGTTTAGACCAGGACACAATCGCAGTTGTTCTCCCTTTATTACCCTAGCCGATGTAGCAGAATGTAGGGTAGCAAGCACAGGAGCTGGGCAACCCAACTATTTACCAAAGACATGATTCGGAGCCAATGCATATAATGCTAAATTCGGGGTGCCGAACTATACTTATAGGAAGTGTTCAGACTTTTTTTGCCGTAGTGTAAGGTGCTATAAAGCCCCTGGCAAACGTCAAACGTACCAAAGTGTACGGGTGCTACCTGATGGGGTTATCCACAGGGAATCTGGAAAGGAAAAGAGAGAAAGAAAACAGAAAAGACGTAAAGGTGAAAAGCTGGGGTCCTAAAGCTCCAACTACAAACTGTTTTCATTGTAATGTAATTAGTACGTTAAAGTGGATTCATACAAATAGTGCAATAAGCAATAGGCTATTTAAAATGCCGGAACCAGGGGAGAGCTGCATATGGGTCTTGGAAAACAGGTAGAGTTATTGTTAACAGAGTCACCTAAAAAGTTCCCCATATGTCCGCGCTTCTCACCGTCTGATACGTCTCCAACGTATCTATAATTTTTGATTGCTCCATGCTATATTATCTACTGTTTTGGACTATATTGGGCTTTATTTTCCACTTTTATATTATTTTTGGGACTAACCTATTAACCGGAGGCCCAGCCCAGAATTGCTGTCTTTTGCCTATTTCAGTGTTTCGGATAAACGGAATATCAAACGGAGTCCAAACGGAATAAAATCTTCAAAAATGTGATTTTCTCACCGAACGTGATCCAGGAGGCTTGGACCCTACTGCAAGGGATCAAAGAGGTGGTCACGAGGGTGGGGGCGCGCCCCCTGCCTCGTGGGCCCCTCGGTGCTCCACCGACGTACTCCTTCCTCCTATATATACACACGTACCCCCAAACGATCAGAACAGGAGCCAAAAATCTAATTCCACCGCCGCAACTTTCTGTACCCACGAGATCCCATCTTGGGGCCTGTTGCGGAGCTCCGCCGGAAGAGGGCAGTCATCACGGAGGGCTTCTACATCATCCTAGCCCCTTCGATGAAGTGTGAGTAGTTTACCTCAGACCTTTGGGTCCATAGTTAGTAGCTAGATGGCTTCTTCTCTCTCTTTGAATCTCAATACAAAGTTCTCCCCCTCTCTCGTGGAGGTCTATTCGATGTAATCTTCTTTTTGCGGTGTGTTTGTTGAGACCGATGAATTGTGGGTTTATGATCAAGTCTATCTATGAATAATAATTGAATCTTCTCTGAATTCTTTTATGCATGATTAGTTATCTTTGCAAGTCTCTTCGAATTATCCATTTGGTTTGGCCAACTAGATTAGTAGTTCTTGCCATGGGAGAAGTGCTTAGCTTTGGGTTCGATCTTGCGGTGTCCTTACCCAGTGACAGAAGGGGCAGCAAGGCACGTATTGTATCATTGCCATCGAGGATAACAAGATGGGGTTTATTTCATATTGCATGAATTTATCTCTCTACATCATGTCATCTTGCTTAAGGCGTTACTCTGTTTTTAACTTAATACTCTAGATGCATGCTGGATAGCAGTCAATGAGTGGAGTAATAGTAGTAGATGCAAAATCGTTTCGATGTACTTGTCACGGACGTGATGCCTATATACATGATCATGCCTAGATATTCTCATAATTATGCTCAATTCTATCAATTGCTCAACAGTAATTTGTTCACCCACCGTAGAATACTTATGCTCTTGAGAGAAGCCACTAGTGAAACCTATGGCCCCTGGGTCTATTCTCATCATATCAATCTCCATTACTTTTATATTGTTTTGCTATTTACTTTGCTTTTACTTTTTACTTTGCATCTTTACATCAAAAATACCAAAAATATTATATCTATCAGATCTCACTCTCGTAAGTGACCGTGAAGGGCTTGACAACCCCTAATCGCGTTGGTTGCGAGTAGCTATCGCTTTGTTCAGGTACGAGGGACTCGAGTGTGGTCTCCTACTGGATTGATACCTTGGTTCTCAAAAACCGAGGGAAATACTTACGCTACTCTGCTGCATCATCCCTTCCTCTTCGGGAAAAACCAACACAATCTCAAGACGTAGCAAGAAGGATTTCTGGCGCCGCTGCCGGGGAGTCTATGCAGAAAGTCATATACCAAGTACCCATCACAATCCCTATCTCTCGCATTACATTATTTTCCATTTGCCTCTCGTTTTCCTCTCCCCCCAATTCACCCTTGCCGTTTTATTCGCCCTCTCTCTCTCTATCCTCCCTCTCTGTTTGCCTCTTTTGTCCGCTTGCTTTTTGTTTGCTCGTGTGTTAGATTGCTTGTTTGTCGCGATGGCTCAAGATACTACTAAATTGTGTGACTTCACCAATACCAATAATAATGATTTCCTTAGCACTCTGATTGCTCCTCTTACCGATGCTGAATCTTGTGAAATTAATCCTGCTTTGTTGAATCTTGTTATGAAAGATCAATTCGACGGCCTTCCTAGTGAAGATGCTGCTACTCATCTGAATAGCTTCGTTGATTTATGTGATATGCAAAAGAAAAAAGATGTCAATAATGATGTCGTTAAATTGAAGCTATTTCCTTTTTCGCTTAGTGATCGTGCTAAAGCTTGGCTTTTGTCTTTGCCTAAGAATAGTATAGATTCATGGAACAAGTGCAAAGATGCTTTTATCTCTAAGTATTTTCCCCCTGCTAAGATCATCTCTCTTAGAAATGATATAATGAACTTTAAACAACTTGATCATGAACATGTTGCACAAGCTTGGGAGAGAATGAAATTAATGATACGTAATTGCCCTACTCATGGTTTGAATTTGTGGATGATTATACAAAACTTTTATGCCGGATTGAATTTTGCTTCTAGAAATCTTTTAGATTCGGCCACGGGAGGCACTTTTATGGAAATCACTTTAGGAGATGCTACTAAACTCCTAGATAATATTATGCTTAATTATTCTCAATGGCATACTAAAAGAACTTCTAATAAAAAGGTGCATGCAATAGAAGAAATTAATGTGTTGAGTGGAAAGATGGATGAACTTATGAAATTATTTGCTACTAAGAGTGTTTCTTCTGATCCTAATGATATGCCTTTGTCTACTTTGATTGAGAATAATAAAGAATCTATGGATGTGAATTTTGTTGGTAGGAATAATTTTGGTAACAACGCTTATAGAGGGAATTTTAATCCTAGGCCATATCCTAGTAATCCTTCTAATAATTATGGGAATTCCTACAACAACTCTTATGGAAATTATAATAAGATGCCCTCTGATTTTGAATCTAATATTAAAGAATTTATTTCTTCGCAAAATAATTTTAATGCTATGATTGAAGAAAAAATGCTTAAGATTGATGATTTGGCTAGAAATGTTGATAGAATTGCTCTTGATGTTGATGCTTTAAAACTTAGATCTATTCCACCTAAGCATGATATTAATGATTCTCTAAAAGCCATGAGAATTTCAATTGATGAGTGTAAGGAAAGAACTGCTAGGATGCGTGCTTCCAAAGATGCCTTTATTAAAGCGTGTTCTTCCAATTCCTATGAAAATCAAGATGAAGATCTAAAAGTTATTGATGTGTCTCCAATTAAATCTTTATTTTGCAATATGAATCTTAATGAAACTGAATATGATCTTCCTTTACCTAGAAGGCGTTCCAAAAATTCGGAGTATTTAGATTTTAATGATGAAATTGATGAAAGTGGGATTGAAAGAAATAAAAATCTAGATGTTGCTAAACCCACTATATTGGATTTCAAGGAATTTAATTATGAAAGTTGCTCTTTGATTGATTGTATTTCCTTGTTGCAATCCGTGCTAAATTCTCCACATGCTTATAATCGAAATAAAGCCTTCACCGAACATATTGTTGATGCCTTGATGCAATCTTATGAAGGAAAACTTGAATTGAAAGTTTCTATCCCTAGTAAACTCTATGTTGAGTGGGAACCAACTAGTAAAATTAAAATTAAAGATCATGAGTTTTATGCTTTGTGTGATTTGGGTGCTAGTGTCTCTACTATTCCCAAGACTTTGTGTGATTTACTAGATTTCCGTAACTTTGATAATTGCTCTCTAAACTTGCACCTTGCAGATTCCACTATTAAGAAACCTATGGGAAGGATTAATGATGTTCTTATTGTTGCAAATAGGAATTATGTGCCCATAGATTTAATTGTTCTTGATATAGATTGCAATCCTTCTTGCCCTATTATTCTTGGTAGACCTTTCCTTAGAACGGTTGGTGCGATTATTGATATGAAGGAATGGAATATTAGATTTCAATTTCCATTAAAAAAGGGCATGGGAAACTTTCCAAGAAAGAAAATAAAATTACCATATGAAACTATCATGAGAGCCACTTATGGATTTCCTACCAAAGATGGCAATACCTAGATCTATTCTTGCTCATTATGCCTAGCTAGGGGCGTTAAACGATAGCGCTTGTTGGGAGGCAACCCAATTTTATTTTTATTACTTGCTTTTTGCTCCTGTTTAGTAATAAATAAATTATTTAGCCTCTGTTTTGGTTGTGTTTTTTGTGTTTAATTAGTGTTTGTGCCAAGTAGAACCGTTGGGAAGACTTGGGGAAAGTCTTGTTGAACTTGCTGTAAAAAACAGAAACTTTAGCGCTCACAAGAACTGCTGTCATTTTTATTTGAAGAGTGCTATTTAGTTAATTCTTTTTGAATATGATTAATAGATAAATTCCTCACGTCCATATATTTATTTTAGAATTTTTGGGGTTCCATATCTTGCGCTAGCTATAGATTACTACAGACTGTTCTCGTTTTGACAGATTCTGTTTTTCGTTTGTTGTTTGCTTATTTTGATGAATCTATGGCTAGTAAAATAGTTTATAATCCATAGAGAAGTTGCAATACAGTAGGTTTAACACCAATATAAATAAATAATGAGATAATTACAGTACCATGAAGTGGTCTTTTGTTTTCTTTCGCTAACGGAGCTCACGAGTTTTCTATTTTGAGTTTTGTGTTGTGAAGTTTTCAAGTTTTGGGTGAATTCTTTTGATGGATCATGGAACAAGGAGTGGCAAGAGCCTAAGTTTGGGGATGCCCATGGCACCCCCAAGATAATCCAAGGACACCAAAAAGTCAAAGCTTGGGGATGCCCCTGGAAGGCATCCCCTCTTTCATCCACTTCCATCGGTAATTTACATGGAGCTATATTTTTATTCACCAACATGATATGTGTTTTGCTTGGAGCGTCTTGTATTATTTGTGTCTTTGTTTGTTAGTATGCCACAATCATCCTTGCTGTACACACCTTTTGAGAGAGCCATACATGAATTAAAATTTGATAGAATACTCTATGTGCTTCACTTATATCTTTTGAGCTAAGTAGTTTTGCTCTATGTGCTTCACTTATATCCTTTGAGCTAGATAATTTTACTCTATGTGCTTCACTTATATCTTTTGAGCGTTATAATTTTGCTCTATGTGCTTCACTTAGATCTTTTAGAGCACGGTGGTGGATATGTTTTAAAGAAACTATTGATCTCTCATGCTTCACTTAAATTAACTTGAAGAGTCTCTTAATAGCATGGTAATTTGCCTAATAATAATATGCTTGGTATTCAAGATTTGTGAAACTCTCTTTTGAGTGTGTTGAATACTAAGAAAAGATTGAAGCATGATAATTGTTTTGAGTTATGGAGGTGATAATATTAAAGTCATGCTAGTTGAGTAGTTGTGAATTTAAAGAATACTTGTGTTGAAGTTTGTGATTCCTGTAGCATGCACGTATGGTGAACCGTTATGTGATGAAGTCGGAGCATGATTTATTTATTGATTGTCTTCCTTATGAGTGGCGGTCGGGGACGAGCGATGGTCTTTTCCTACCAATCTATCCCCCTAGGAGCATGCGCGTAATACTTTGCTTTCATAACTTCTAGATTTTTACAATAAGTATATGAGTTCTTTATGACTAATGTTGAGTCCATGGATTATACACACTCTCACCCTTCCACTTTTGCTAGCCTCTCTAATACCGCACAACTTTCGCCGGTATCATACACCTACCATATACCTTCCTCAAAACAGCCACCATACCTACCTATTATGGCATTTCCATAGCCATTCCGAGATATATTGCCATGCAACCTTCCACCATCTAGTTCATCATGACACACTTCATCATTGTCATATTGCATCCCGGCACACCGCCGGATGCATTCACATAGAGTCATGTTTTGTTCTAAGTATCGAGTTGTAATTGTTGAGTTATAAGAAAAATAAAAGTGTGATGATCATCATTATTAGAGCATTGTCCCAGTGAAGAAAGAATGATGGAGACTATGATTCCCCCATAAGTCGGGATGAGACTCCGGACGAAAAAAAGAGGCCATAAAAAAAGAGATAAGGCCCAAACAAAAAAATGATGAGAGAAAAAGAGAGAAGGGACAATGTTACTATCCTTTTACCACACTTGTGCTTCAAAGTAGCACCATGATCTTCATAGTAGAGAGTCTCTCATGTTATCACTTTCATATACTAGTGGGAATCTTTCATTATAGAACTTGGCTTGTACATTTTAATGATGGGCTTCCTCAAATTTCCCTAGGTCTTCATGAGCAAGCAAGTTGGATGCACACCAACTTAGTTTCTTTTTGAGCTTTCGTATACTTATAGCTCTAGTGCATCCGTTGCATGGCAATCCCTACTCACTCACATTGATATCTATTGATGGGCATCTCCATAGCCCGTTGATACGCCTAGTTGATGTGAGACTATCTTCTCCTTTTTGTCTTCTCCAGAACCACCATTCTTTTCCACCTATAGTGCTATATCCATGGCTCACGCTCATGTATTGCGTGAAGATTGAAAAAGTTAGAGTATGAAACAATTGCTTGGCTTGTCATTGGGGTTGTGCATGATTTAAATACTTTGTGTGGGGAAGATGGAGCATAGCCAGACTATATGATTTTGTAGGGATAACTTTCTTTGGCCATGTTATTTTGAGAAGACATAATTGCTTTGTTAGTATGCTTGAAGTATTATTATTTTCTATGTCAATATAAACTTTTATCTTGAAACTTTCTAATCTGAATATTCATACCACAATTAAGAAGATTTGCATTGAAATTATGCCAAGTAGCACTCAGCATCAAAAATTCTCTTTTTATCATTTACCTACTCGAGGACGAGCAGGAATTAAGCTTGGGGATGCCTGATACGTCTCCAACGTATCTATAATTTTTTATTGCTCCATGCTATATTATCTACTATTTTGGACTATATTGGGCTTTATTTTCCACTTTTATATTATTTTTGGGACTAACCTATTAACCGGAGGCCCAGCCCAGAATTGTTGTTTTTTAGCTATTTCAGTGTTTCGGGTAAACGGAATATCAAACGGAGTCCAAAGGGAATAAAATCTTCGGAAACGTGATTTTCTCACCGAACGTGATCCAGGAGACTTGGACCCTACTGTAAGGGATCAAAGAGGTGGTCACGAGGGTGGGGGCGTGCCCTAGGGGCCAAAAACCTAATTCCACCGCCGCAACTTTCTGTATCCACGAGATCCCATCTTGGGGCCTGTTCCGGAGCTCCGCCGAAAGAGGGCCGTCATCACGGAGGGCTTCTACATCATCCTAGCCCCTCCGATGAAGTGCGAGTAGTTTACCTCAGACCTTCGGGTCCATAGTTAGTAGCTAGATGGCTTCTTCTCTCTCTTTGAATCTCAATACAAAGTTCTCCCCCTCTCTCGTGGAGATCTATTCGATGTAATCTTCTTTTTGCGGTGTGTTTGTTGAGATCGATGAATTGTGGGTTTATGATCAAGTCTATCTATGAATAATATTTGAATCTTCTCTGAATTCTTTTATGCATGATTGGTTATCTTTGCAAGTCTCTTCGAATTATCCGTTTGGTTTGGCCAACTAGATTGGTAGTTCTTGCCATGGGAGAAGTGCTTAGCTTTGGGTTCGATCTTGCGGTGTCCTTACCCAGTGACAGAAGGGGCAGCAAGGCACATATTGTATCGTTGCCATCGAGGATAACAAGATGGGGTTTATTTCATATTGCATGAATTTATCTCTCTACATCATGTCATCTTGCTTAAGGCGTTAGTCCGTTTTTAACTTAATACTCTAGATGCATGCTGGATAGCGGTCGATGAGTGGAGTAATAGTAGTAGATGCAGAATCGTTTCGATCTACTTGTCATGGACGTGATGCCTATATACATGATCATGCCTAGATATTCTCATAACTATGCTCAATTCTGTCAATTGCTCAACAGTAATTTGTTCACCCACCATAGAATACTTATGCTCTTGAGAGAAGCCACTAGTGAAACCTATGGCCCCCGGGTCTATTCTCATCATATCAATCTCCATCACTTTTATATTGTTTTGCTATTTACTTTGCTTTTACTTTTTACTTTGCATCTTTATATCAAAAATACCAAAAATATTCTATCTATCAGATCTCACTCTCGTAAGTGACCGTGAAGGGCTTGACAACCCCTAATCGCGTTGGTTGCGAGTAGCTATCGCTTTGTGCGAGTACGAGGGACTTGAGCGTGGGCTCCTACTGGATTGATACCTTGGTTCTCAAAAACTGAGGGAAATACTTACGCTACTCTGCTGCATCATCCCTTCCTCTTCGGGGAAAACGAAGCAAGCTCAAGACGTAGCACCGTCTTAGTGTATTTATCCTACAAGAGGACTGATGACCAGACCCCCCCGATGGGGCCTGTGGGATTGAGACCTGAAAGGAAAACAAGTAAAAGTGAAAGTATGTGTGTATCCGATGTCGGCTGAGCCGTGCCATGGATCACAAGTTATCTGTGCCTCCGTCAATGCCCATGGAATTTTAAGTGCATAGTTATGTACGCACGGCACGAATTCTACCACTTGATCGGGACTAAGACGGAGGCTGGATTGCTAGTCGAGCTCCTGACGAGCCGCGCTCTCCTGCTGTAGAGTAGTTCGGACCCTCTTAAGGGTGTCCGCGGGCTCGACAGCTGAATGAAGGTTCTGCTTGAGAAGGACGCTTTGTACTTCTGCTGCCAGGGCAGCTGTGTGCTCTTCTGTACGAGAGAGCGTTTCGTATTACCATTGACTGTTATGACACCGCGTGGGCTGAGCATCTTGAGCTTGAGATAAGCATAGTGTGGCACTGCGTTGAATCAAGCAAACGCAGTTCGTCCGAGCAGTGCATGATAGCCGCTGCGGAATGGGACGATATCAAAGATTAACTCCTCGCTTCGGAAGTTGTCCGGAGATCCAAAGACAACCTCTAATGTGGTTGAACCCGTACAGCGGGCCTCTGCACCTGGTATGACTCCTTTAAAGGTAGTCCTGGTAGGCTTGATCCTTGATGGGTTAATGCCCATTTTCCGCGTTGTATCCTGATAGAGCAGATTGAGGCTGCTACCATCGTCCATAAGGACGCGAGTCAGGTGAAACCCATCAATTATTGGGTCTAAGACTAGTGCGGCTGAGCCCCCGTGACGGATGCTGGTCGGGTTGTCCCGGCGATCGAAAGTGATCGGGCACGACGGCCGTGGATTGAATTTTGGGGCGACTGACTCTATTGCGTAGACGTCCCTAAGTGCACGTTTGCGCTCCCTCTTGGGGATGTGGATGGCATATATCATGTTCACCATTTTTACCTGAGGGGGAAACTTCTTCTTTGCCCCTGTGTTCGGTTGTCGTGGCTCTTCGTCGTCGTCCTCGCTTTACGATCCTTTTCCCTATTCTCGGGGTTTAATTTGCCGGCCTGTTTGAAAACCCAGCACTCTCTATTGGTATGATTAGGAGGCGTGTCGGGGGTGCCGTGAATCTGGCATGGATGATCAAGTATGCGATCTAAGCTGGATGTGCCCGAATTGTTCTTTTGAGGCGGCTTCTTCCGCTGACCGAACTTAGAGCCACTGAATCCGGCGTTGACTGTCGTATCCTCGGTGTTGTCACCGTTGTTCCAGCGCTTGTACCTACTGCGTCGAGACTTGTCTTTGTTATTTTTAACTTCAAGGCGTCGCTTGCATTATTTTTGCTATGGGCCAACCAACTCTCCTTGCCCGCACAAAAGTGGGTCATTAGTGCCGTGAGGGCCGCCATGCATTTTGGCTTTTCCTGGCTAAGGTGGCGAGCGAGCCATTCGTCGCGGATGCTATGTTTGAAAGCTGCTAGAGCTTCAGCATCCGGACGGTCAACTATTTGGTTCTTTTTAGTTGCGGACCTTGTCCAGAATTTCCTGGCGGACTCTCCGGGCTGCTGGACTATATTGCTTAAGTCATCAGCCTCCGGAGGTCAAACATATGTACCTTGGAAGTTATCGAGGAAAGCCTCTTCCAGGTCCTCCCAACTGCCAATGGAATTGTCAGGCAGACTATTTAGTGTCAGGACCCCGATTCTAAGTCACACCGATCTAGCCTGTAACACCTCAAATCACTTTGCGGCCTCACGCACGGTATTCCCACGGGTGTCGCCTTACAATGGCCCGGGACCATTTGCGCCTTTTGGCTCACGTATATGATAGTGTTGCTAGCATCCATATGACAGAGAACCCAGGCCGACATGACTAGTCGTGAACCCAAAGTGGCACTAACTTACGGGGACAGGCATGCATGAATCAACATCGAGCATGTTGGTCAGCAGCGTGTGAATCCGGGCTGTAGCACTAGGCTAACAGGACTCCGGGAACCCGGGCTGTAGCAGGCTAGGCAGGACTCCGGATGTCACCGTGTGACATTTCCCCGAAGGGATAGACACATGAACGAAGTGAATCACTTGCCGGCCAGTCAAGTGTTCCGGAGCAGTAGTGCTGGGCTAGCAGGACTCCGGTGAACCGGGCTGTAGCGGACTACTATGGCTCATGGAAGCACAAGACTACATTTCCCCATAAGAGAGGCTACCAAGGATAAACAACTAGGTTGTCGGATCCCACACATACCAAGCATTTCAATCATACACACAATATGCTCGATATGTGTAAATACAACATAACTCTACGACTCAAGTAATTATTCATTAGGCTCCGAGCAGCCAAGAATTACAAACATGGGTCTCATGACCCAACATTCAGAGCATACAAGTCAAAGCACATGCGGAAGCTTAACTTGTCTGAGTACAGACAACTATAAATGAAAAAGGCTGAGAAGCCTGACTATCTACCAGATCCTGCCGAGGGCACAAGATCGTAGCTGAGGTATCAAGCTAAACGTCGAAGTCCACACGGAACTACTAGCGAGACTGACGTCTCTGCAAAACATAAAATAGGCAAATGTGAATACAAATGTACCTAGCAAGACTTGCATCAGAACTATCTACATATGCATCGGTATCAACAAAGGGGTGGTGGAGTTTAACTGCAGCAAGCCAGCTTTGACTCGGTGGCTATCCTGAACTACGACTGCAAGCAACTCTTTTGAGGTGGTGCACACGAGTCCACATATTCACCATACCAATACACCACTATGAATCCGCTCCCGTCTCCCTACGAGAACGCCATCCATAGCACTCATGCTTATCTTGCGCATTTTAGTGTATCCACTTTCACTTGTCTATGAACTATGCAAGGGGTCCAAGTTTCCATATCCGAGGAATCCGGCTATTCAAATATATAATGATAACCCTGCAGGGGTGTACTTCTTCACACACGCTCTCGCCACTTATCGCCCTATACACGTCATGTACCTCGGCAACCTTCAAGTGGAAGCCGGGCGAGGGAGTCGGCCACGACCTGACTAACCAACAAGTCTCTAGTCCCGGTTTATCGCCTATTCGGGTTCCATCCGCAAGGAGATCCGGCCGGGGTGTCGCTCACGGCCCCAAATGATGTGTGCAGGGTTCCCAAGCCCACCTCGACGGCTGGATCTACGCTTGGTACACCGTGCCATGGTGCCTAGTCTGTCCCAAGCCCACCTGTACCGGGTACCACTTGGTAGACTACTAACACAACCTACAAACACCAGAAACTAGTTGCAACTCCTGGACAGAGATCAGGTTGATTAATAAGTCGAGAGGGGCACTTAAGCATTCCAATGTGTGGTAGTAGTTGTTCATGGATCACAAACACAGAACTCAGTTCCTGAGGACAGCTACAATGAGACAACCCACCATGTACTCCTACATGGCCTCTCACCGCTACCTTTACCAAATCGTGTTCACACACTTAGCTCTCAACGGTAGGACATGTTCACCACGTTCCAATTCATTCCCGATGAATCAGACCTGACTCAACTCTAAGCAGTAGCAGGCATGACAAGAAGCATGAATAAGTAGGCACATCAGGGCTCAAACAACTCCTACTCATGCTAGTGGGTTTCATCTATTTACTGTGGCAATGACAGGTCATGCAGAGGAAAACGGGTTCAACTACCGCAGCATGTAACAGTTGAATCATTATTGTCCTAATGCAGTAAAAGAGAGCAGGAGCGAGAGAGTGGGATTGTATCGGAATGAACAAGGGGTTTTTGCTTGCCTGGCACTTCTGAAGATAATATAACTCTTCGTCGGTGTCATCGAACTCATCGTCGAAACGAACGTCTACCGAGAGGGAACAACCACCAGCAAACACAAAAGGAACTGCAATCAATGCAATGCACATTCATATGAATGATATGTCATATTGAAGTACTGAATTGACCTAGTGCAACAGTTAGTCATATTCATTGAAGTGGAATTCAAACCTATAGCAAATTCCAACTCCAAAACTAATTACCATTTATTCCATAATCATGAACTGTTCTATTCAGTGAGGTTAACTTGTTCAAACATGCATGAAAATGCCATAAACAGATTCTTCGGATTTTTCTGATAATTTTTCATATATAAATTATTTCATTTGGAGTTACGGTTTAATTTCTATGAATTTTAGAAGTTTTGGCTATTTTCTGAAATAAACAAATCATTTCTGATTTATTTTAATTCCAGAAAACTTTACTGTGTCAGCATTGCGTCATCATGACGTCAGCAGGTCAACAGGGCGCGGTCCAGGTCAAACCTGACCTGTGGGGCCCACACGTCAGTGTAACAGGGCAGGACTAGAGGCTGACTTGTGGGGCCAGGTCAACAACCACGTTAGCACGGTCAAAGCTGACACGTGGGCCCACTGCAGTTAGATTAACCTTAATCTATTATTGTTAGTCGATTAGTTAGGCAGTGGGGCCCATATGTCAGTGGCTAACTAACTAATTTAATTTAGATTAACCCTAACTAACTTGGTTAGCTGGGCGGGGCCCGTATGTCAGTGACCCAGGGGGGTCAAATCCCTGGTTAACCGGGGCTAATCCACCGGCGACTCGACGCCCCCGAGGCCAGACGCGGCGGTGAGGTGCGGGATTCCTCCTCCGGCGACCAAATGGCCGGCGGAGGGCATCTACGTGATGCTGGGGGGCTGCCGCGTCGAGTGGTGGTGGTGTTTGGGCTCGGGGTAGTCGGAAAAGACACCGACGACGACGTTGGCGGCTGCCGGAGCTCGGGCATGCTTGGAGTCGAGGCTACGACGCGCTAACGGACAACCCGAAGCACTTGAGAGGCTCTACGGTGTGCGGCGAGCTTGCTGGACATGCTGGGGTGACCAAATGGTCGCCGGAGCAACGCCGGCGACAAGCTCTTGCGGCGGTGGGTTTCGGTCAGCGTGGAATCAACGGCTATAGGTCGCGAATGGCGTCATGGTAAGAGGAAAACGGCGTAGGAGCTCACATAGAGGCTGTAGGGATGCTTAGCGTGCTCGGGGACGGCTTGGAGGTGTCGAATCGGCGGTGACGATCTCCGGTGCCCGAGGTTGAAGACGGGGGCAAAGACGGTGTTGTGGGGCGTCCGACGTCGCGTGGCTCGGTGTGGAGGTCGAGGACGTCGCACCGGAGCTCGGAAGCAGCTCGGTCAGGCGAGGCGGTGGCTGTGGCCGTGTGGCAGCGAACGGCGGCGACGAGCGCGTCGGCCATAGCGGGAGAGGACGAGGGAGAGATCCAGGAAGAGAGGGGAGAGGTGCACAGGGTCAAGGAGGAGTGTGTGGCGATGTCGAGAGCGTCCGGCCGTCGAGGGGGAGGGGCAGGCAGGCAGGGTGGTGGCGTGGCGAGCTCGGCGGCGTCGCGGTGTCCCTCCTCTGCCTACTGGCAGAGGTAGGCGATGACTGGCAGCGGTGCTGGGCTGGGCCGGCCAGGTGGGCTGGCCAGCTGGGCTGCGACAGGTGAGGTCAGGTAAGCCTCTTCTCTCTGGTTTTCTCTATTTGTTTCTGTTTTCTGTTTTCTGTGGTAAGTTTTGATTTAGTAAAAATACTAAACCATTTGTTAAAATGCTGAAATTAATTTTGGGCACTTGTGAATTTGTTTCCAATAGCCCTCATTTAATTTCACAATTATTGAGCACTTAAAAATATGTATAGCATTTAAGTGCCCAAATTCAAATACAATATGATTTAATTCAAAAATCCAGAATGGCCTAGAAATATGTGCATGACTCTTGGCAGAGGTTTTCACCTTTAACAAAAATCACGAACTTTTCTAAAGGGCATTTGAGATCATTGAAAATATTTTTATCAAACCTAGTTGAATTCATTAGGTGCTAGGGTTTCAACAATCCCATTTCAAGTTTCATGAAATTTAAACATGATGACATGATGAGCAAGCAAAGTCAAGCAAGGTCTGAACTGGGGCTGTGACATTTAGCCAATGCCGAGCAGGCCCCTTGAGTTTGAGAGGGAGGTATTTGATGGCGTGGAGGTCATCTCCGCGTGCCATATGGATGTGGAGAATGAAGTCTTCGATCCAGACCACGGGGTCCGTGGTCCCATCGTATGATTCTATGTTCACGGGCTTGTATCCTTCGGGGAAATCGTGATCCAGGACCTCATCAGTGAAGTAATGAGGGTGTGCGGGGCCTCTGTATCGGGCCATATCGTGACACAGCTCTGATGAAGTCCGTCTGCGGTATTCGGCCAGCGCATGACTGGGTTTGTCACGTCCGAATAGGTGGCCGTTGTCACGTGTCGAGGTGCGTCCTCGCGATTCGTAGATTGATCTAGTAGGTCCTACTTTATTGTTTAGGTTCTGCCGGAGGTCATATGAATGGCCGTGGGCAAATTTACCTTTGCCTGAGTGACGAGCAGGGCGGGCTGGTGTTCGGCATGGGTTGCCGTTTTCCCGGCCACGCGGTGGCCGGTCAGCCGCATTGTATGATAGTGGTATATACTTCGGCGCCTCCTCGTCGAACTGAGGTAGCAATTTACGCTTTAGGTAGCTTTTGGTTGGGTGCTTGAGGCCGTATTCTTCGGCTGCTAGGACATCAGTCCATTTATCGTTGAGCAGATCCTGGTCATCTTGAAGCAGCAACTGCTGCTTCTTCAGGCTCCTTGCGGTGTCTATTAGTTGTCGTTTGAAGCGCTCCTGCTCAAGAGGTTCCTCAGGCACAATGAAATCCTCGGTGCCGAGGCTCACCTCATCCTCGGAGAGCGGAAGGTAACTATCGTCCTCTGAATCTTTGTGTGTGGCCTGTTTAATAGGGCTAACCTGCGCATCTTCCCATTCATCTTGTTCGTTTGTTGTGTCGAGGGGGCTACGTTGTCTTCGACACCTTCCGAAGTGTCATCTTCTCCTGTGCCGGTGTTGCTATCTTTACTGCGGCGTGACTTAGAGCAGCGCTGCTGACGCCGATGCTTGGACTGTATTTCAGAAGGTTTATCCTCAACTGGGTCTTCCTTGTCGTCGCCGCTGTTTTCCCTTGGTGCATCCACCATGTATACGTCACACGAAGAAGTGGTCGTCCAGCGTCCGGTGAACGGCGTGTTCTGGTCTTCTTCTTCTCCGGCATCGTCGTCCATACCGTCGATGTCTTCGGAGTCGTAATCAAGTTCGTCGGTCAAATCCTCGACCATGGCTATACGGTGGGTGGCGGGTGGGAAGTGAAATTCTCCATCATCAGCCCCTAGTTCGAGCCGAATATAGTTCAGCTGAGAGTCCTCCGCTAAGGACAGACTTTTTAACGAGTTTAGCACATCGCCCAGAGGCGAGTGCTGGAAGATGTCTATGGCGCTGAATTCGAAGATCGATAAACGTTCAAGCTCGGCGTCCGCGGGCTCGCGTGGTTTGGAACCTACAGTCGGAGACAAGTCCGGTGTTCCGGTGGCATAGGCATCGGGTGAGACTAGGTCCATGTGCGACTCCAACACCGTGGAATCTGCGGCCTCCGTGGTGGGGTTAATCCTCCCATGTTTGGATGGCGCGGCATGCTCCGGCTCTAGGGCCAGAGCGGTTACACGAGCGATCTCCTGGATGCAGCCCGATGATAGATTTAAGTCATGATCATCGGGGTGATCGGCAGCGGCTACCGTGGTATCGAATCCGGTGAAGATCAAGTCTCCACGAATGTCCGCGACGTATTTCAAGCTCCCGAATCTGACCTGATGGCCAGGGGTGTAGCTTTCGATTTGCTCCAGATGGCCAAATGAGTTGGCCCACAGTGCGAAGCCGCCGAACACAAAGGTCTGTCCGGGGAGAAAAGTTTCTCCGCAGACAGCGCGATTATTGATGATTGAAGGGGCCATCAAACCTTTCAGCGATAGCACAGAGGAATTCTAAATGAAAGCACCAATGTCAGTGTCAAAACCGGCGAATCTCGGGCAAGTAACATACAGATGACAAAGGGAACAACGTGTGTTGTTATGCGGTTATATCGACTAGAGGGGGGTGAATAGGCGATTTTTATGAAAGTCTTCAAAACGTGGAAGTTTTGAAGAGAAATGATAGAAATAAACCTATTACCATGCAGCGGAAGGTAGAGTACACTAGGCAAACCATAGTCAAGTATTCAATGAAGTGAAAGCACAATGACTAATAGCAGCAATGTAGTGAGGATCAGGTAGGAAGATATTATGAAGCCAAACAGAACACGCAGTCACTCAGTGAAGACAAAAGATAGTGCAATCATGCAATGACTTCACAAGGACCAACAGTAAGTAAAGGGAAGGGCAGGATGAAACCAGTGACTCGTTGAAGACAATGATTTGTTGGACCAGTTCCAGTTGCTGTGACAACTGTACGTCTGGTTAGGGCGGCTAGGTATTTAAACCTGAGGACACACAGTCCCAGACACCCAGTCCTGAACACGCAGCTCAGGACACCCAGTCCTCACCGTGTTCCCCTTGAGCTAAGGTCACACAGACCTCGCCCAATCACTCTGGTAAGTCTTCAAGATAGACTCCCAAACCTTCACTGACTTCATTCATCGGCAATCCACAATGTCTCTTGGATGCTCAGAACGCGATGCCTAACCGGCTGGAGGATTCACAGTCCTCAAGTGTAATAAGTCTTCAGATCACACAGACAAGAAGACTTAAGTGATGCCTAACACTCTTTGGCTCTGGGTGGTTAGGGCTTTATCCTCGCAAGGAATTCTCTCTCAAAGGCTTCGAGGTGGGTTGCTCTCAAACGACAAAAGCCGTACTCTAACTCTGAGCAGCCAACTGTTTATGGTTGTAGGGGGTGGGCTATTTATAGCCACTAGGCAACCCGACCTGATTTGTCCGAAATGACCCTGGGTCACTAAAGAACTGACACGTGTTCCAATGGTCAGATTTCAAACCCACACGGCAACTTTACTTGGGCTACAAGCAAAGCTGACTTGTCCGACTCTGGACAAGATTCGCTCTCATAGTCTTCACTCGAAGACATAGGTTTTGGTTAAGCATCACTTCAATCATTTTGACTGGTTCTCTTGGACCCCACTTAACAGTACGGTGGTTCCTATGACTCAACAGAGAAGAAAAAGAACTACGGAAGATCTAAGTCTTCGAGCTCCATAGGCTTCATGCGATGTCTTCTCTTGTCATAGTCTTCAATGAGAATATCTTCATAAACCACCTTTGACATCAATGTCTTCACACATTTTTAGGGGTCATCTCTGGTAGGAAAACCGAATCAATGAGGGACCTGTGTTATCCTGCAATTCTCACAAACACATTAGTCCCTCAACTAGGTTTGTCATCAATACTCCAAAACCAACTAGGGGTGGCACTAGATGCACTTACAATCTCCCCCTTTTTGGTGATTGATGACAAACTAGTTGAAGTTTTGAACGGGAATATAATATGAAATTGTAAGAGGATAGGGAATTGTCTTCATAAGCTGTGAGGGCTCCCCCTGAAGATGTGCATATAAGTAATTTGCTTTTGGAATGCAAATGCACATGGCAGGTTGTGCTTGTGGAGATCCTCTTCAACTTATGATGACAATCCACTATGCATGTGAAGGTATGTGAATATAATGACATGCATAATGGAAAATGGACGTCTGCAAAATGATCTAAGTGCGGAATTTATCGTCGCACATGTGGAATTTATCATGGCATCACAAAGTGGCAAATAAGTAGCAGACGACCGTCGAGTTTAAGTGTTACAACTCAAAGAACCAAATATATCAAAACGAGAGTTGTAAACACGAAGCAAAATATAAAGCAACCGCCCATATGGACCCGCTTGAAGACTATCAAACTCATATGCTTCTCCCCCTTTTGTCAGTAAGTGTTGGGGAACGTAGCAGAAATTCAAAATTTTCTATGCATCACCAAGATCAATCTATGGAGTAATCTAGCAACGAGGGGAAGGAGAGTGCATCTACATACCCTTGTAGATCACTAAGCGGAAGCGTTCAAGTGAACGGGGTTGATGGAGTCGTACTCGTCGTGATCCAAATCACCGATGATCCTAGTGCCGAACGGACGGCACCTCCGTGTTCAACACACGTACAGCCCGACGACGTCTCCTACGCCTTGATCCAGCAAGGGGAGAAGGAGAGGTTGGGAGGACTCCATCCAGCAGCAGCACGACGGCATGGTCGTGGTGAAGGAGCGCGGGACTCCAGCAGGGCTTTGCCAAGCACTACGAGAGACGAGGAGGGAGAGGGGTAGGGCTGCGCCAACAGGGAGAGCAAATCACATGTGTTGGGCAGCCCCAAACCTCAAGTATATATAGGGGGAGGGGAGGGGCTGTGCCCCCACCTAGGGTTCCCTCCCTAGGGGTGGCGGCAGCCCCTACATCCCATCTGGGAGGCGGCCACAAGGGGGAGAGGGGGAGGCGCACCTAGGGTGGGCCTTAGGGCCCATCTGCCCTAGGGTTTGCCCCCTTCCCCTCTTGGAGGCGCCTTGGGCCTTGGTGGGAGGCGCCCCAGCCCACCTAGGGGCTGGTCCCTTCCCACTATTGGCCCATGTAGGCCTCCGGGGCTGGTGGCCCCACCTGGTGGACCCCCGGACCCTTCCGGTGGTCCCGGTACACTACCGGTGATGCTCGAAACAATTTCGGTGGCCAAAACCATACTTCCTATATATCAATCTTTACCTCCGGACCATTCCGGAGCTCCTCGTGACGTCCGGGATCTCATCCGGCACTCCAAACAACATTCGGTAACCGTGTACATACTTTCCCTATAACCCTAGCATCATCGAACCTTAAGTGTGTAGACCCTACGGGTTCGGAAGTCATGCAGACATGGCCGAGACAACTCTCCGGTCAATAACCAACAGCGGGATATGGATACCCATGTTGGATCCCACATGCTCCACGATGATCTCATCGGATGAACCACGATGTCAAGGACTTAATCAATCCCGTATACAATTCCCTTTGTCTATCAGTATGATACTTGCCCGAGATTCGATCGTCGGTATCCCGATACCTTGTTCAATCTCGTTACCGGCAAGTCTCTTTACTCGTTCCGTAACACATCATCCCGTGATCAACTCCTTGATCACATTGTGCACATTATGATGATGTCCTACCGAGTGGGCCCAGAGATACCTCTCCGTTTACACGGAGTGACAAATCCCAGTCTCGATTCGTGCCAACCCAACAGACACTTTCGGAGATACCTGTAGTGTACCTTTATAGCCACCCAGTTACGTTGTGATGTTTGGCACACCCAAAGCACTCCTACGGTATCTGGAAGTTGCACAATCTCATGGTCTAAGGAAATGATACTTGACATTAGAAAAGCTTTAGCATACGAACTACATGATCTTGTGCTAGGCTTAGGATTGGGTCTTGTCCATCACATCATTCTCCTAATGATGTGATCCCGTTATCAACGACATCCAATGTCCATGGTCAGGAAACCGTAACCATCTATTGATCAATGAGCTAGTCAACTAGAGGCTTACTAGGGACATGGTGTTGTCTATGTATCCACACATGTATCTGAGTTTCCTATCAATACAATTCTAGCATGGATAATAAACGATTATCATGAATAAGGAAATATAATAATAACCAATTTATTATTGCCTCTAGGGCATATTTCCAACAGTCTCCCACTTGCACTAGAGTCAATAATCCAGTTCACATCGATATGTGATTAACACTCAAGGTCACATCCCCATGTGACTAACACCCAAAGAGTTCTGGGTTTGATCATGTTATGCTTGTGAGAGAGGTTTCAGTCAACGGGTCTGCAACATTCAGATCCGTATGTACTTCGCAAATTTCTATGTCATCTTGTAGATGCAACTACTATGCTACATTTGGAGCCATTTCAAATAACTATTCTACTTGGAGCTATTCTAAATTGTTGCTCCATTATACGTATCCGGTATCTCTACTCAGAGCTATTCGGATAGGTGTTAAGCTTGCATCGACGTAACTCTTTACGTCGAACTCTTTATCACCTCCATAACCGAGAAACATATCCTTATTCCTCTAAGGATAATTTAGACCGCTATCTGGTGATCTACTCCTAGATTACCTTTGTACCCTCTTGCCAGATATGTGGCAAGGCACACATCAGGTGTGGTACTCAGCATGGCATACCGTATAGAGCCTATGACAAAAGCATAGGGGACGACCTTCGTCCTTCCTCTTTCTTCTGCCGTGGTCGAGCTTTAAGTCTTAACTTCATACCTTACAACTCAGGCAAGAACTCCTTCTTTGACTGATCCATCTTGAACACCTTCAAGATCATGTCAAGGTATGTGCTCATTTGAAAGTACCATTAAGCGTTTTGATCTATCCTTATAGATCTTGATGCTCAATGTTCAAGTAGCTTAATCCAGGCTTTCCATTGAAAACACTTTCCAAATAACCCTATATGCTTTCCAGAAATTCTACGTCATTTCTGATCAACAATATGTCAACAACATATATTCATCAGAAATTCTATAGTGCTCCCACTCACTTCTTTGGAAATACAAGTTTCTCATAAACTTTGTATACACCCAAAATCTTTGATCATCTCATCAAAGCATACATTCCAACTCCGAGATGCTTACTCCAGTCCTTAGAAGGATTGCTGGAGCTTTGCATACTTGTTAGCATCTTTCAGGATTGACAAAACCTTCCGGTTGTATCACATACAACCTTTCCTCAAGAAAATCGTCGAGGAAACAATGTTTTGACATCCTATCTGCAAGATTTCATAAATAATGCAGTAATCGCTAATATAATTCCAACAGACTCTTAGCATCGCTACGAGTGAGAAAGTCTCATCGTAGTCAACTCCTTGAACTTGTCGGAAAACATCTTAACGACAAGTCGAGCTTTCTTAATGGTGATACTTACCATCATTGTCCGTCTTCCTTTTAAAAATCCATATGTACCTAACAGCCTTACGACCATCAAGTAGTTCTTCCAAAGTCTACACTTTGTTTTCATATATGGATCCTCTCTCGGATTATATGGCCTCGAGCCATTTTGGAATCCAGGCCCACCATCGCTTCTCCATAGCTCGTAGGTTCATTGTTGTCTAGCAACATGACTTCCAAGACAGGATTACGTACCACTCTGAAGTAGTACGCATCCTTGTCATCCCACGAGGTTTGGTAGTGACTTGATCTGAAGTTTCATGATCACTATCATAAGCTTCCACTTCAATTGGTGTAGGTGCCACAGGAACAACTCCCTGTGCCCTGCCACACACTAGTTGAAGAGACGGTTCAATAACCTCATCAAGTCTCCACCATCCTCCCACTCAATTCTTTCGAGAGAAACTTTTCCTCGAGAAAGGACCCGATTCCAGAAACAATCCCTTATTGCTTTCGGATCTGAGACAGGAGGTATACCCAACTGTTTTAGGTGTCCTATGAAGATGCATTTATCCGCTTTGGGTTCGAGCTTATCGGCCTGAAACTTTTTCACATAAGCGTCGCAGCCCCAAACTTTTAAGAAATGACAGCTTAGGTTTCTCTAAACCATAGTTCATACGGTGTCATCTCATTCAAATTACGTGGTGCCCTATTCAAAGTGAATGTGGTTGTCTCTAATGCCTAACCCATAAACTATCGTGGTAATTCGATAAGAGACATCATGGTATGCATCATATCCAATAGGGTGCAGTTATGATGTTCGGACACACCATCACACTACGGTGTTCCAGGCTGTATTAGTTGTGAAACAATTTCCACAATGTCTTAATTCTATGCCAAACTCGTAATTCAGATATTCATCTCTATGATCATATCATTTTATCCTCTTGTCATGACGATCTTTCAACTTCACCCTGAAATTACTTGAACCTTTCAATACTTCAGACTCGTGATTCATCAAGTAAATGTACTCAACATCTACTCAAATCATCTGTGAAGTAAGAACACAACGATATGCACTACACGCCTCAGCACTCATTGGACTGCACACATCGAAATGTATTACTTCCAACAAGTTGCTTTCTAGTTCCATTTTACTGAAAATGAGGCTTTCAGTCATCTTGCCCATGTGGTATGATTTGCATGTCTCAAGTGATTCAAAATCAAGTGAGTCCAAACGGTCCATTTGCATGGAGTTTCTTCATGCATATACACCAATAGACATGGTTCGCATGTCTCAAAATTTTCAAAAAAATGAGTGAGCCCAAAGATCCATCAACATGGAGCTTCTTCATGCGTTTTATACCGATATGACTTACGTGGCAGTGCCACAAGTAGGTGGTACTATCATTACTATCTTATATCTTTTGGCATGAACAAGTGTATCACTACGATCGAGATTCAATAAACTATTCATTTTAGGTGCAAGACCATTGAAGGTATTATTCAAATAAACAGAGTAACCATTATTCTCCTTAAATGAATAACCGTATTGCGATAGACATAATCCAATCATGTCTATGCTCAATGCAAACACCAATCTCGATGGTAGAGGGAGTGTGCGATGCTTGATCACATCAAGCTTGGAAAAACTTCCAACACATATCGCCAGCTCACCTTTAGCTAGTCTCCGTTTACTCCGCAGCCTTTTATTTCGAGTTTACTAACACTTAGCAACCGAACCGGTATCTAATACCATGGTGCTACTAGGAGTACTAGTAAAGTACACATTAACACAATGTATATCCAATATACTTCTATCGACCTTGCCAGCCTTCTCATCTACCAAGTATCTAGGGTAATTCTGCTCAAGTGGCTGTTCCCCTTATTACAGAAGCACTTAGTCTCGGGTTTGGGTTCAACCTTGGGTTTCTTCACTGGAGCAGCAGCTGATTTGCCGTTTCATGAAGTATCCCTTCTTTCCCTTGCCCTTCTTGAAACTAGTGGTTTCACCAACCATCAACAATTGACGCTCCTTCTTGATTTCTACTTTTGTGGTGTCAAACATCGCGAATATCTCAAGGATCATCATATATGTCCCTGATACATCATAGTTCATCATGAAGCTCTAGCAGCTTGGTGGTAATGACTTCGGAGAAACATCACTTTCTCATCTGGAAGATCAACTCCCACTCGATTCAAATGATTGTTGTACTCAGACAATCTGAGCACAAGCTCAACAATTGAGCTTTTCTCCCTTAGTTTGCAGGCTAAGAAAATCGTCGGAGGTCTTATACCTCTTGACGTGGGCACGAGACTGAAATCCCAATTTCAGCCCTCGAAACATCTCATATATTTCGCGACGTTTCAAAACGTCTTCGGTGCCTCAACTCTAAACCGTTTAACTGAACTATCACGCAGTTATGAAAATATGTATGTCAGATGTTCGCAACATCCACAGACGACGTTCGAGGTTCAGCACACTCAGCAGCGCATTAAGGACATAAGCCTTCTATGAAGCAATAAGGACAATCCTCAGTTTACGGACCTAGTCCGCATAATTGCTACTATCATCTTTCAACTAAATTTTCTCTAGGAACATATCTAAATAGTAGAATTGAAGTGCGAGCTACGACATAATTTGCGAAGACTTTTGACTATGTTCAGGATAATTAAGTTCATCTTATGAACTCCCACTTAGATAGACATCCCTCTAGTCATCTAAGTGATTACATGATCCGAGTCAACTAGGCCGTGTCCAATCATCACGTGAGACGGACTAGTCATCATCGGTGAACATCTTCATGTTGATCATATCTACCATACGACTCATGCTCGACCTTTCGGTCCTCCGTGTTCCAAGGCCATGTCTGTACATGCTAGGCTCGTCAAGTCAACCTAAGTGTTTCGCATGTGTCCCGAGGCCATGTCTGTACATGCTAGGCTCGTCAACACCCGTTGTATTCGAACGTTAGAATTATCACACCCGATCATCACGTGGTGCTTCGAAACAACGAACCTTCGCAACGGTGCACAGTTAGGGGGAACACTTTCTTGAAATTTTAATGAGGGATCATCTTATTTACTACCGTCGTTCTAAGCAAATAAGATGTAAAACATGATAAACATCACATGCAATCAAAAAGTGACATGATATGGCCAATATCATTTTGCTCCTTTTGATCTCCATCTTCGGGGCTCCATGATCATCGTTGTCACCGGAATGACACCATGATCTCCATCATCATGATCTCCATCATCGTGTCTTCATGAAGTTGTCTCGCCAACTATTACTTCTACTACTACAGCTAATGGTTAGCAATAAAGTAAAGTAATTACATGACGTTTATATTGACACACAGGTCATAAATAAATTAAGACAACTCCTATGGCTCCTGCCGGTTGTCATACTCATCGACATGCAAGTCGTGATTCCTATTACAAGAACATGATCATCTCATACATCACATATATCATTCATCACATCCTTTGGCCATATCACATCACAAAACACTTGCTGCAAAAACAAGTTAGACGTCCTCTAATTGTTGTTGCAAGTTTTTACGTGGCTGCTATAGGTTTCTAGCAAGAACGTTTCTTACCTACGCCAAAACCACAATGTGAATTGCCAATTTCTATTTACCCTTCATAAGGACCCTGTTCATCGAATCCGATCCGACTAAAGTGGGAGAGACAGACACCCGCTAGCCACCTTATGCAACTAGTGCATGTCAGTCAGTGGAACCAGTCTCACGTAAGAGTACGTGTAAGGTCGGTCCGGGCCGCTTCATCCCACGATGCCGCCGAATCAAGATAAGACTAGTAACGGCAAGCAAATTGACAATATCGATGCCCACAACTACTTTGTGTTCTCCTCGTGCATAGTAACTACACATATACCTAGCTCATGATGCCACTGTTGGGGAACGTAGCAGAAATTCAAAATTTTCTACGCATCACCAAGATCAATCTATGGAGTAATCTAGCAATGAGGGGAAGGAGAGTGCATCTACATACCCTTGTAGATCGCTAAGCGGAAGCGTTCAAGTGAACGGGGTTGATGGAGTCGTACTCGTCGTGATCCAAATCACCGATGATCCTAGTGCCGAACGGACGACACCTCCGTGTTCAACACACGTACATCCCGGTGACGTCTCCTACGCCTTGATCCAGCAAGGGGAGAAGGAGAGGTTGGGAAGACTCCATCCAGCAGCAGCACGACGACGTGGTGGTGGTGAAGGAGCGCGAGACTCCAGCAGGGCTTCGCCAAGCACTACGAGAGACGAGGAGGGAGAGGGGTAGGGCTGCGCCAACAGGGAGAGCAAATCACATGTGTTGGGCAGCCCCAAACCTCAAGTATATATAGGGGGAGGGGAGGGGCTGCGCCCCCACCTAGGGTTCCCTCCCTAGGGGTGGCAGCAGCCCTAGATCCCATCTGGGAGGCGGCCACAAGGGGGAGAGGGGGAGGCGCACCTAGGGTGGGCCTTAGGGCCCATCTGCCCTAGGGTTTGCCCCCTTCCCCTCTTGGAGGCGCCTTGGGCCTTGGTGGGAGGCGCCCCAGCCCACCTAGGGGCTGGTCCCTTCCCACTATTGGCCCATGTAGGCCTCCGGGGCTGGTGGCCCCACCTGGTGGACCCCCGGACCCCTCCGATGGTCCCGGTACACTACTGGTGATGCCCGGAACAATTCCGGTGGCCAAAACCATACTTCCTATATATCAATCTTTACCTCTGGACCATTCCGGAGCTCCTCGTGACGTCCGGGATCTCATCCGGGACTCCGAACAACATTCGGTAACCGCATACATACTTTTCCTATAACCCTAGCGTCATCGAACCTTAAGTGTGTAGACCCTACGGGTTCGGAAGTCATGCAGACATGGCCGAGACAACTCTCCGGTCAATAACCAACAACAGGATCTAGATACCCATGTTGGCTCCCACATGCTCCACGATGATCTCATCGGATGAACCACGATGTCAAGGACTTAATCAATCCTGTATACAGTTCCCTTTGTCTATCGGTATGATACTTGCCCGAGATTCGATCGTCGGTATCCCGATACCTTGTTCAATCTCATTACCGGCAAGTCTCTTTACTCGTTCCGTAACACATCATCCCGTGATCAACTCCTTGATCACATTGTGCACATTATGATGATGTCCTACCGAGTGGGCCCAGAGATACCTCTTCGTTTACACGGAGTGACAAATCCCAATCTCAATTCGTGCCAACCCAACAGACACTTTCGGAGATACCTGTAGTGTACCTTTATAGCCACCCAGTTACGTCGTGACATTTGGCACACCCAAAGCACTCCTACGGTATCCGGGAGTTGCACAATCTCATGGTCTAAGGAAATGATACTTGACATTAGAAAAGCTTTAGCATACGAACTACATGATCTTGTGCTAGGCTTAGGATTGGGTCTTGTCCATCACATCATTCTCCTAATGATGTGATCCCGTTATCAACGACATCCAATGTCCATGGTGAGGAAACTGTAACCATCTATTGATCAACGAGCTAGTCAACTAGAGGCTTACTAGGGACATGGTGTTGTCTATGTATCCACACATGTATCTGAGTTTCCTATCAATACAATTCTAGCACGGATAATAAACGATTATCATGAACAAGGAAATATAATAATAACCAATTTATTATTGCCTCTAGGGCATATTTCCAACAGTAAGGACCAAAAAGGTTTGAAGACATAGAGCATCTACTCGTTCCCATGAAGAGTAGGTGAAGCAGCAGGGTCGTCGGTGGTGTTCGGTGGTGCAGAAGAACTTGGAGCAGTGTCGAAGCATGCTGAAGGAGGTGGCGGTGAAGTAGCATCGTCTTCATCCTCGATCACTCTGGCATTCACAGTTGCAGTAGAGGAAGAGAACTCAGAGTCTTCAAGAGATGGAGTTCGTCGCAGCACTGCCCTTCGAGGAGGTGTGGAGTCAAACTTGAAGCGTTCAGAGAAGCCATCCTCTTGAAGATCATCTTTAGAGCACATAAGCGTCAGCCCTTTCCATGTGCGTCGAGAGGTTTCATGTGCAACAAAGGCATTCTTGGTGGCAAGATTGCGAATGCGGTTAACATCCACCAAGAGACTTTGCATTTGGCGCTTCAGTCAGTCATGATGCCTATCCTGTTTCTGATGAAGAGCCACCAGAAGCTCTCGGTCGTTGAGAAAACGAGTGCGCTTCTTGGGTCATTGGGCAATTGTGCTATCGGTGGCTTCAGTAAGAGCAGGATGTGGTGCACGTGTAGTTCCGGCCAAAGGATACACACGAGTGACTGCTTCAACTCCTTCAATGTTCTGAGAAAAACTTTGATGCTCCGCATTCTGAAGACTTAGAGGTTCCTTAGCAGGCTCAGGATAAAATGGCTTCAACGGACATATCCACATCAGGCAGAAAGATCCGATGATTGCGAGCAGATGGCTGATATGAGATAGCGGAGTGGAGTTTGATCAGCCTCATTATCTATGGAGCGTAGAACTTCAAGCCAAAAAGATCAGAGCCTGATGCAGCAAGTTGGCGGATGAAGAAGTCATGTGCATTGAAGCATTTGCCATGAATAATATAGAAGACCAAAGTCTTCATTGCACCTTCCAGCTTGGCATGTGGAGAATGTCCTTTGATGGGCCAGAGAGTTCACCTTATGATGTGATAAATGGTTCTTGGCAGATACTCAAGGTCTTCAACGAAGAACTCCTTGGGATATGCAGCATCTTGGGGCAATGGCTTCATCATACTAAGCATCTGACTCATGTTTGGTTCAGGATTTTGAAAGATGCTCTCCACAGCTTCACTGTGAAGCTGACAGCCATGTTCGTAGAGATCGCCTGGAGTGGGGAGACCAGTGAGCTCAATGATATCAAAGGCTTTGGCTTCGTGATGAACATTTCCTGTCATCCACTCCAGGACCCAAGTCTTCGGATCTCTGTTGTACCCACGGATGTGAAGTGTGGCATAGAATTGGAGCATCAACTCTTCATTCCAGTGCTCTTGGTCAGTGACAAACGGCAGCAATCCAACCTCTTTGAAGCAATCCAGAGCTTCTTCCAGACAGGGCAGACCAGCTATTGCTTCAATGTCAAGACGCTTATGTGAGAAGATGCGACCTTGATTGTATAGAATGCAGGAGTAATAGCTTCGCCGAGGATAGCTCCAGAACCGATCAGAAGATATTCTTTCCCTTGAGTAGGGGTTCCTGGAGCTATTGAAGAAAGTGTTATCTGCTTTGAAGCCATTGACATTGAAGGATCCAGGTGCTGATGCAGGACCTGGAAACCTGGGCAATCTGGGGATTGGCTTCTGTACCTGAGGCATGTGCTCAACATGGGAGTCAAACTGAGAACCAGCAGCAGGCGCAGGAACAGAAGCAGTAGCATCATTGGCTTCGCTGACTTCTGGTACTTGGGTTGGTGAAGGCTCCACATTGGCTTCAGTCATGACAGCATCAGTGGCATCGGTGGCAGCCTCAGAATTCTCAACCTCCACTTGATGAGCTAAAGGGTCGGTCATAGTCACGTTCTCCTCGAGAACAGCTTCTTGGTGAGACGGGGGTGTAGCAGCGCTTGGGGTTTCTTCTTCATCGGCTGATGCAGCCGGAATGTCTTCAGCAGCTTTGGCTTCAGACTCAGAGACTGGAGGCCTTGGTCCTTTGCGAAGCCTGCGGAACGCTGGCGACGCCTGTGGAGTTGGAGTTGGCTGGGCCTCAAAGTCTTCTTCCTCTTGTGCTTGTGGGTGATCAGCCCATGATGCATCCTGAGCAATTGGCGTCAAAGGACGACCAATGCTGATGAGCTCACTGTGTGTTAGCACAGGCGATGATACCTGTTGGTGCTCGAGCTAAGGAAGAACAGCATCATCTTCACCATGGTCATGGTGACCAATGTCTTTAGCAGCGATGGGATCAGCTTCATGAGCCTCTGTGAAAGCAGGCTCATGGACAGTCAGTTGGCGCTCTTAAGGTTCAGCGTCAGGGCGAACCATGGAGATGGGTTCAACAATCAAGGGCTCTGTGGGAGCAGCCCGTTCTTTCTTGGTCTTCCGCTTCTTCTTGGAGGGAGCAGTAGCAGAGGCTTCATGATGTTTCCTCTTTCTGGCTTCAGCCTCAGCAGTCCTCGTCTTCTTCAGTTCTGAAGCGGTTGACCTGGCCTTTGGCTTCGAGCCAGTCATGCTAGTTGGGAAGACAATGGGATCTGCTTCCTACCTTGGTGCGTCGGGTTCGGCCATAGCGGGCTTCTTCTTCTTCTTTGCAGCCATCCTGGGGTCGATGCCAGGACGCCCAAGGGCCTTGCGCTTCTCAGCCTCATTGCAGGCTTGCACACACTTGTCAGCCAGGCTTTTCATGCGCTCACGAGAACCTTGAGCTTCTTCACGCTTCTTGAGAAAGGCTTCTTTAAGCTCGTGCAACATGAGCTTGAAGTTCTTGACCTCTTGTATGCTGAGCTTGGCCATATGCTTCTTGAACTGAGCTTTCTCAAAGTCAATCTTCTGCTTCAGTTCGACGATGCGCTGAGCTAGAGCTAGCTCTGAAGCAATGGCGCCATGGAAGGAGACACTGAGACCAATGGGAAGTTGCAGGTCTTCAAAGCTAAGGTTGGGCGTTTCAAACCACTCATCAATGAAGTCGTTGATGATTGCCATGTCAAAGAGAGGCAAATTGTTGAAGATTTCTGCTTCTTCTTTGCTCTTGATCAGTGCTCAAGAGCGTCATCTGCAAGATCTTCATCACTGGACAGATCAATGGCATCGTTGTGCAGAATAGCAGCAGCTGTCAGTTCTTGGCCGGTGTGTGGCAGAGGCATCTTGACCTTCTGGGGCTTGGAGACGCGTGACAAGTCTTCAGACTGCACACTGTCTTTAGGAGGTGCAGTGGCTAGTGGCTTCGCCCGTGAGATTTTTGGTGCAGAGGCAGGCTTTGAAGCTTTTGGCTGCTTCATTTTATTTGGCTTCGACGCTGCAGGCGCTTCATCTGATTCAGCGTCATCTGCAGGCTCTTTCACGGCAGTCCCTTGAACCACGGTATGGGCGATGAGACCTTCAAGGTTGTAGAAAGGACCGATGACATTGGGTTCTGCATCGCGTGTGCCGTCGGCCCGGGGAGCAGAAGGACCAGGGTTGAAGTCTAGTCCCAATGACTTCTTGTTTTCCTTGGCCGATGCCTTTGCATGCTGGAAGTTGCGCTTGAAGAGATTATCGTCACGACACCATAGCAATGATGATGGGTCAGCATCTTCAGGCTGAGGTCCATAGACCATACAGGGATAGAAACCCTGAGCAATAGCTTCAGCTCTGTTCTTGGGTGGAAGGCCTCAGAAAAGAATATCACCCCAAGGACTTTTGATAGCACTCTTCTCAGCATATTCCTTGGTCACGAATCTGTATTTGTACCACTGTTCTACCCAATATCTTCGAATCCACTGGATTCGGGTCTTGCGCTGATTATAATCCTCTTCAGGATCTGTCTTGTAAAGTTCTGAGAGGTCATCAGGCAAATCTCTTGATGTTCCCCCACAACGCTGCCTGCCTCCCTTCCTTGCAGATTTCTCTGAAGCCATGAACTTTAAACTTAAAGGCTTCAATACATTCAAAGGCTTCAAAGGCTTTCGCTTGCTGGACAAACAGGAACTGGCATCGGGAGAATTTATATGATGCTGTAAGAATTCTGCAAATGAATGCAGACTATGAGAACCAAGGGATTCTCCCACGGACATGTACCTGTGACAACATTAAGGTGCGAGGGAAGGGGAAGAGGTCATATGCATTCTCAGAAGATTTTGAAGATAAATCAGTTTAGAAGACATTGACCTCATCGTTCGAAGACATTCACTCATAGATAAGGAGTTGGTTCCAGATTTGTACGAATCCATGGATCAGTACAAGTGAGGAGTCTAACAACTTTGTGAAGCATAAGTGAATATACTAGGCATATTATGAGATGCAGTATGAAAGAGATCCACTTGTGTGAATAGAAACTGCTTGTGGTAGAAAGTGACAAAGCTATAGGATCAAAGGGGCCGTAAAAAGGAAGTTTTATTTACCACACGAAGAACTGCTAGACGGAGTGGAAGAGGAGGCCGAGCAGTTCGATCATCCATGCCCTAACTTGGCGACGGAGGACACCTACGGCGACGGCGGAGAAGACGATGTCCACGGCCGACATGAAGACAGCGTCGGAGAGGTTGCGGCAGCGAAGCGCTTCGTCACCGGCGTCGTCGAGAGCTAGATGTGGCGCTAGGGTTCCTGTGAGAGTGGAAGAAGAGATAATGACTGTGGTGAGGCATGTATTTATAGGGACAGGGGCGGCTCAGTGCTATTACACAGGTGCCCCTGGCGATTCACATCTGAGGAACACGTGGCCATCATGCAGCATATCGGGGGTTGTTCCACGTCCCATGCACGCCTGGATTGTCGGGTGGTCGTTCCCACTTCTCCGGGTTTCAGGTGAAGGAATGAGCATTGAAAACGGACTTAATGTTTGTCTCTATATCTTCTGCTGACAAGGACGCAGAGAAGACATTCGATAGTTTCAAAAGAATGCATATGATTTGGAGAGATAGAGTTTGAGATAGAAAGCATAGAGAGGTTAGGGTCCGATCACATTCACTTAGTTCAAAAGATTCAACAAGAAGACATAGCTATAAGTGAATGCTATAGAGGACAGAACACTAGTATATATATATAATCAACATAGCGAAGATAATCATGAAGACATGTTGAGATTGAAGCCAAACCAAATGTGAATACATAGCAAATGTAACGCCATGAGTGAAACACTTCAAACAGAACCTTTGGTGGTGGCATTACCCACCGTATAGGAAGTATTAAACCCAGACACGGCGCACAATTATCGTGGCGCTCCGAAGTCAAATTCCACATTAATATATTCACACTTAGAATGTATGTCTTCATTGATTGAAGATATACTTTACTTCGTGTGTTGCACATCTAAGTCATCAATATGCATAAGTGTTAGGATGTGTGCCTGATCACAAGACATTTGAGGATTCCAAGATATTTAGCTCACACCGTAACTTGCAAAATCTCTTCTCATCCAAGGGCTTGGTGAAGATATCTGCCAATTGCTCTTCAGTGTTGACATGTATGATATCAATGTCTTCCTTCACAACATGATCTCTGAGAAAGTGATGGCGAATTTCAATGTGCTTTGTCTTCGAGTGTTGAACTGGGTTGTTGGCAATCTTGATGGCGCTTTCGTTGTCGCAGTAGAGTGGCACTTGCTTCAGATGAATGCCATAGTCCTTGAGTGTTTGCTTCATCCACAAGCTGAGCGCAGCAAGATCCAGCAGCGATGTATTCAGATTCAGCAGTGGAGAGAGATACACAGTTTTGCTTCTTTGAAGACCAACATACAAGTGATCGTCCCAAAAAATGACATGTGCCTGATGTAGACTTGCGATCCTCCTTGTCACCAGCATAATCAGCATCTGAGAATCCAACCAGATCAAACTCTGAGCCCTTTGGATACCATAATCCTAGAGTTGGGGTGTGAGCCAAATATCGAAGAATTCGCTTCACAGCTAAGTGATGCGACTCCTTTGGTGCCGCTTGGAATCGAGCACACATGCAAACACTAAGCATAATATCTGGCCTAGATGCACATAGATAAAGTAAAGAACCAATCATGGAGCGGTATACCTTTTGATCGAACTCTTTACCATTGTCGTCGGGACCCAGATGATGTTTGGCTGGCATTGGCGTCGTGAAGCCTTTGCAGTCTTGCATACCGAACTTCTTCAGGCAATCTTTGAGATACTTCTCTTGAGATATGAAGATGTCGTTGCGTTGCTGTCGTATTTGAAGACCGAGGAAGAACTTAAGCTCTCCCATCATGGACATCTGATATTGCTCTTGCATCATATATCCAAACTCTTCACTGTACTTCTGATTGGTGCAGCCAAAGATGATGTCATCCACATATATTTGGCACACAAACAGTTCACCATCATATGTCTTCGTGAAGAGAGTGGGGTCGAGGGAACCAGGTATGAAGCCTTTGCTCTTCAGGAATATTTGAGTGTGTCATACCAAGCCCAAGGGGCTTGTTTGAGGCCATACAGTGCCTTGTTGAGCTTGTATACCATGTCAGGATGTTTTGGATCTTCAAAGCCAGGCGGTTGTGCAACATACACTTCTTCTTCAATCTTGCCATTGAGAAAAGCGCTCTTCACATCCATTTGATATAGAAGTATGTTATGATGATTTGCATAGGCCAGGAGTATGCGTATGGCTTCAAGTAGAGCCACAGGAGCAAATGTTTCATCGAAGTCAATTCCCTCCACTTGAGTATATCCTTGAGCAACGAGACGAGCTTTGTTTCTGATAACTTGACCATGCTCATCTTGCTTGTTGCGGTATATCCATTTGGTCCCTATTATATTGTGCTTCCGAGGATCAGGATGCTTAACCAGTTCCCATACATTATTCAGCTCAAACTGTTGAAGCTCTTCTTGCATGGCTTGAATCCATTCAGGTTCCATGAAGGCTTCTTCAACTTTCTTGGGTTCTGTTATTGAGACGAATGCGAAGTGCCCACAGAAATTTGCTAGCTGTGTTGCCCTTGAATGAGTGAGTGGACCGGGTGCATTTATGCTATCAATTATTCTCTCAATCTGCACTTCATTGGCAACACGAGGATGTACAGGGCGAAGATTTTGCTCTTGTCGATCATTGTCATTGTTAGTGGGATTGTCTTCAGGCTGAGCATTGTCTTCAGGTTGATCAGGTGCGGAGATGATAAGTTCCTCTTCAGGTTGAGCTTCAGAGGGTATGATTTCTCCAGTTCCCATTAGTTTGATTGATTCGCTGGATGGAACTTCATCTAGCACATTTGGCAGGTGCTCTCTTTGTGAACCGTTAGTCTCATCGAACCGCACGTCCACTGTTTCAACCACTTTATAATGAAAGAGATTGAAGACTCTGTAGGAGTGCAAATCCTTTCCATATCCAAGCATAAAACCCTCATGTGCTTTTGGTGCAAATTTTGAAGTGTGATGTGGATCCTTGATCCAGCACCTGGCTCCAAATACTCTGAAGTAACTAACATTTGGCTTCTTGCCAGTAAGGAGCTCATAAGATGTCTTGTTCAGAAGCTTGTGAAGGTAAACACGATTGATTGTATGGCATGCAGTATCAATGGCTTCAGGCCAGAATTTTCTTGGAGTCTTGTATTCATCTAGCATCGTTCGGGCCATCTTAATGAGTGTTCTGTTCTTGCGTTCGATGACGCCATTCTGTTGTGGCGTGTATGGAGCTAAGAATTCATGTGTGATGCCCAAGGTATCAAGATATGTATCAAGGCCAGTGTTCTTGAATTCAGTGCCATTGTCACTTCTGATGTGCTTTATCTTGGCGCTGTAGTTGTTCATTGCTCGATTGGCGAAGCGTCTGAAGACATCCCGCACTTCAGTCTTGTAGAGGATTATGTGCACCCAAGTATATCTAGAATAATCATCAATAATGACAAAGCCATACAGACAAGCAGTAGTAGTAAGAGTTGAGTAATGAGTGGGACCGAAAAGATGCATGTGGAGCAGTTTGAAGGGTCGAGTTGTTGTCATGATTGTCTTCGAGGGATGTTTGGCCCTCGTCATCTTTCCTGCTTCACAGGCACTGCATAAGTGATCTTTCTTGAACTTGACGCCCTCGATGCCTATGACATGCTTCTTCTTTTCAAGGGTGTGGAGGTTCCTCATGCCAGCATGCCCTAGCCTCCGATGCCAGAGCCAGCATTCTGAAGCTTTTGCCAGAAGACATACGGCAAGCTGTGGTCCTGCTGAGAAATCTACCACGTACAAATCATCTTTCTGATACCCTTCAAACACTAGAGACTTGTCAGATTCCATTAGAACCAGGCAACGATATTTTCCAAACATTACGATCATGTTCAAATCGCAAAGCATTGAGACAGACATTAAGTTGAAGCCAAGGGATTCAACAAGCATGACTTTATCCATGTGTTGATCCTTTGAGATTGCAACTCTACCTAGACCCAATACCTTACTTTTACTAGTGTCAGCAAATGTGATGTGACTCTTGTCGGATGGACGTAAGGTTGAGTCCATAAGAAGGCTTCTTTTGCCAATCATGTGATTGGTACACCCACTATCAATAATCCATTCTGAAGACGTTGGTGTCGTACCCTACAGTGCAGTTAGGGGGATAGGCTTCACGAAGAGAATTGTGAAGCAAAAACATTTGACGAACCAGTGGGTTATGAAAGCTTAGATCCAGATTAGGACTGACAGGGAGAGTAGCAAGCGATTCAGGAATGAAGTACATAATAAGACCATTCGGGCATTTGATCTTGTGCCCTACAAGATGTTTAAGGTCCCCAGCAATAGCGTCAGACGAATTTGGTTTTCTGCTGGAGATCCTTCCCTGCAAAAGAGAGTTAAGCTTTCTTAGCCACCCACATCTTCAAGGGTGGCTTAGAAGCAATAAGTCTAAGTGCAGCATCTGAGAACTTTGGCTTTGGAACCCTAGCAAACAGTCTTGCAGGCGGACAATAGTACTCATAAGAATAAGCAGAATAGTTCTTGAACATGGCAATTTGATGAACCGCGCTCATATTCATAGGCCTGAGTATGGTTTCCCTGCAAAACATTTGCGTTAGTGCGACTCAGGTGAGTCCTCTGTCTATATGAAGCCTTTGGACCGTATGAAGCCTGTGGTCTGGGGTTTGTCTTCTTCACCTGTGGTGTCATGATGACATTCACAGGAAGATTCACCAGACCCTTTTTGGGCACCCAGATCTTCTTCATAGGCGGTCCATTCCTGCAGTTAGTACCAATGTACCTGGCAAACACTTCACCATTCTGATTCTTAAATAGTTTATAGTTTGCATCAAAGGATTCATCAATGACAATGGGGTTAGCACAAGTGAAGCCAGATAGAGTGGATGGATCTGCTGAAGATTCCTTTGCAGCAACCCATGTGGTTTTGGGGTTCTGCTCAGGTTTCCAGTAAGAGCCATCAGCATTCATTTTCCTTACAAACCCAACACCCTCTTTCCTCGGGTTTCGGTTCAGGATCTGCCTTTTGAGGACATCACATAGTGTCTGATGCCCTTTAAGACTTTTGTACATCCCTGTTTCAAGCAATGTCTTCAACCTAGCATTCTCATCAGCAATAGCAGTGGTATCCTCAGCAGAGGGGTTAGTTCCCACATCAACAGTTGAAGATATTGCAACAGTAGCAGCAGCAGAACATTCAGCAACAGAAGTAGCATTATCACGCTCAATGCATTTAAGACATGGTGGTTCAAATCCTTCCTGAGCGGAACTGATCTATTCGGCGCGAAGTGACTCGTTTTCCTTTTGAAGATCTTCATGAGCCGCTCTCAATTTCTCAAGATCTTGCTTCCTTTGAAGATAATCATGGGAAAGCTTTTCATGAGTTGTTGAGAGCGTTTCATGACGACTTTCAAGTTCCTCATACTTAACGTGAAGATTTTTTATGTCTTCAATTAAGGACTCAGATCGAGTCATTTCAGCGCCTAACAGATCATCGCTTTTGTCTAACAGTTTTTGAATATGTTCCATAGCTTTCTGTTGTTCAGTTGCTATTTTAGCAAGTGTTTTGTAGCTGGGTCTTGAACCACAATCAGAGTCATCTTCACTAGATGTTTGATAGTGAGTAGTGCGTGTGTTTACCTTGGCACCGCGTGCCATGAAGCAGTAGGTAGGAGCAGAGTAGTCCTTGTCATTTGCATCGGTGTCGGTGATGAAGTCATTGTCTTCAGTGTTGAAGATGGACTTGGCAACGTATGTTGTAGCCAGACTTGCAACGCCAGAATCAGACTCCTCCTCAGACTCCACCTCCGCCTCCTCAGAAGCGGACTCCTCCTCTGAATCCATTTCCTTGCCAACAAACGCATGTGCCTTGAGATGAGGTCTTCTTGTGTGATGAAGACTTTGAGGAAGACTTGGAAGAAGACTTTGAGTATTTCTTCTTCTTCTTGTCGTCAGAGTCATATTCCTTGCTCTTCTTCTTCTTTTTGTTCTCATTGTCCCACTGCGGACACTCAGAGATGAAGTGGCCAGGTTTCTTGCACTTGTGACATGTTTTCTTCTTGTAGTCATGAGCAGAAGCTTCATCATTCCTTGAGCTTGATCGTGAAGACTTTCTGAAACCTTTCTTCTTGGTGAATTTTTGGAACTTCTTCACAAGCATAGCAAGTTCCTTTCCAATGTCTTTAGGATCATCAGAACTGCTGTCAGATTCTTCTTCAGATGAGGAGACAGCTTTTGCCTTCAAGGCACGAGTTCGCCCATAGTTTGGACCATAGATATCTCTTTTCTCAGAAAGCTGAAACTCATGTGTGTTGAGCCTCTCAAGTATGTCAGACGGATCGAGTGTCTTGAAATCAGGACGTTCTTGAATCATCAGGGCTAGGGTGTCAAACGAACTGTCAAGTGATCTCAGTAGTGTCTTGACGACTTCATGCTTGGTGATCTCAGTAGCGCCAAGGGCTTGAAGCTCATTTGTGATGTCAGTGAGTCGATCAAACGTGAGCTGGACATTCTCATTGTCATTTCGCTTGAAGCGGTTGAAGAGGTTGCGAAGGACACTGATTCTTTGATCTCTCTGAGTTGAGACGCCTTCGTTGACCTTGGAGAGCCAGTCCCAGACTAGCTTAGATGTTTCCAAAGCACTCACGCGGCCATACTATCCTTTGGTCAGATGACCATAGATGATATTCTTGGCAGTAGAGTCCAGTTGAACGAACTTCTTGACGTCAGCAGCAGTGACACCTTCTCCAGCCTCGGGAACGCCGTTCTTGACGACATACCATAGGTCGACGTCAATGGCTTCAAGATGCATGCGCATCTTATTCTTCTAGTA
Source organism: Triticum aestivum (assembly GCF_018294505.1). Classification (NCBI taxonomy): domain Eukaryota; kingdom Viridiplantae; phylum Streptophyta; class Magnoliopsida; order Poales; family Poaceae; genus Triticum; species Triticum aestivum. Next base: position 530,365,008 of record NC_057800.1, read on the forward strand.
GGGATATTCAGTTCCATCGAAGACGGGGCACGCAGTGGAGACTTTGATTATCCCTGCAGTCGACATAGCTAAAACTCCAGGTGGTTAAATCGAATCACACAGAACAAGGGAGTACCTTGCTCTGATACCAATTGAAAGTGCGTTATATCGACTAGAGGGGGGGTGAATAGGCGATTTTTATGAAAGTCTTCAAAACGTGGAAGTTTCGAAGACAAACGATAGAAATAAACCTATTACCATGCAGCGGAAGGTAGACTACACTAGGCAAACCATAGTCAAGTATTCAATGAAGTGAAAGCACAATGACTAATAGCAGCAATGTAGTGAGGATCGGGTAGGAAGATATTATGAAGCCAAACAGAACACGCAGTCACTCAGTGAAGACAAAAGATAGTGCAATCATACAATGACTTCACAAGGACCAACAGTAAGTAAAGGGAAGGGAAGGATGAAACCAGTGACTCATTGAAGACAATGATTTGTTGGACCAGTTCCAGTTGCTGTGACAACTGTATGTCTGGTTAGGGCGGCTAGGTATTTAAACCTGAGGACACACAGTCCCGGACACCCAGTCCTGAACACGCAGCTCAGGACACCTAGTCCTCACCGTATTCCCCTTGAGCTAAGGTCACACAGACCTCACCCAATCACTCTGGTAAGTCTTCAAGGTAGACTCCCAAACCTTCACAGACTTCGTTCACCGGCAATCCATAATGTCTCTTGGATGCTCAGAACACGACGCCTAACCGGCTGGAGGATTCACAGTCCTCAAGTGTAATAAGTCTTCAGATCACACAGACAAGAAGACTTAAGTGATGCGTAACACTCTTTGGCTCTGGGTGGTTAGGGCTTTATCCTCGCAAGGAATTCTCTCTCAAAGGCTTCGAGGTGGGTTGCTCTCAAACGACAAAAGTCGTACTATAACTCTGAGCAGCCAACCGTTTATGGTTGTAGGGGGTGGGATATTTATAGCCACTAGGCAACCCGACCTGATTTGTCCGAAATGACCTTGGGTCACTAAGGAACTGACACGTGTTCCAACGGTCAGATTTCAAACTCACACGGCAACTTTACTTGGGCTACAAGCAAAGCTGACTTGTCCGACTCTGGACAAGATTCGCTCTCATAGTCTTCACTCGAAGACATAGGTTTTGGTTAAGCATCACTTCAGTCATTCTAACTGGTTCTCTTGGACCCCACTTAACAGTACGGTGGTTCCTATGACTCAACAGAGAAGAAAAAGAATGACGAAAGATCTAAGTCTTCGAGCTCCATAGGCTTCATGCGATGCCTTCTCTTGTCATAGTCTTCAATGAGAATATCTTCATAAACCACCTTTGACATCAATGTCTTCATACATTTTTAGGGGTCATCTCTGGTAGGAAAACCGAATCAATGAGGGACTTCTACCTGTGTTATCCTGCAATTCTCACAAACACATTAGTCCCTCAACTAGGTTTGTCGTCAATACTCCAAAACCAACTAGGGGGGGCACTAGATGCACTTACACGGATCCTCCCCTACCAGAGCCGAAGCTATCCTCTATGGGACTTCAACCCGAAGAGACACCATACCTTGGTGAGGCTCTTCGAAATGACTCATGAAGATGCCTGGAAGTTGCTTTTCAAGGGCAACGAGATACCGCCGGCCACCAATTCGGATTGTGGCCACGGCATAAATCACCTCCCCAATGAGCTATGTTATTTTTAACACATCTGTACTTGCTTGTTTCAAGGGTGATATCTAATGCTTTCATTACCATTGCTTTTTCAGTACTGGTTGAAGCAGGCGAAGAAGATTCGGTGTCCGGCTCCCCTGCCCGAAGAGCCAGTCACTCTGTGTTTAGCGAAGATGCTGGAGCCGGCGCCTTAGAAGGCACCAGAGAAGAAGGCACCAGAGAAGAAGGCCACAGGAAAGTCCAAGGGGGTCCGGAGTGGCCCCGCTGCAAGGGTACTTCGGACGCAGCGTCCGAAGACAAGGCACATTCCCCCGCCGCCGAAGACGACGCGGAGGAGGAGGAGGAGGAGAGCGACTCTCCCCCCGACTGGGGGAGGAAGAAGAGGGCGGCCTCCACAACTCTGGAGGCAGAGGCGCCCAAAAAGGGGAAGGGCTCCCTAGCGGGTAACTCCGCATGGGACGTTGATGACAGTCCGGAGGGATGCCCCCGCGCTAAGCCTCGGGCCGCATCGTAAGTACTAATACCTTATCCGCCCATAAAGTTTTTCCTCCTCATTGTATTGAAACGATTGGCAAATGTTATTGTAGTCCGTCCCACAACAGCTCCCAATGATCTTCGTCAGGAGACTCGTTGGATTCCAAGGCGATGGCCAGCGACTCCCTGCCGGACGCACACTCCCCCAAGACCAAGGAGGATGCAGAGGTGATGTCCCGAAGGACTGTCTCTGGCGGGGGAGAGGCTCAGGAGGCGCCCGAGGGCGAAACCTCCATCGCCGGACACCAAGGGGACTCAATCCCCAATGAGACTGGCGGAGAGGGCCGTACACAGTTCGGCCCTCAACCGGACTCAATTCCGGAGACCGAGGCGGCTCCGAAATCCAGCACGCACCCTCCTCGAAAGAAGGGGGATGCCAGTTGCGCCGGTGGCCCCTGTCTAACCAGGGGCACTGGATAACCTGCTGGAGGCGCTAAGAGGCGCTTCCATTATGGATGAGCACCGTGCCCTTATGGGCGTGGTGATTGAAAAGGTTCAGTCCGCTAAGAGCGGATTAACCGAAGCCTGCAGTAGCTTGCTGACAGGTTTTGAGGTAAGAGAAGCCAAACAAGGAGAAAATCCCAGTATAGACCAGTAGCCCCTGAGACACTGTCCGGTGTTCGGAAAGAAAAAGCTGGACAGAGGATCAATCTCGTTTTAACAGGAAACTAACTTAACTTTTCTGAAATGTAGGCATCGTTGCTAGCCGCGGCCTCGCATACTGCCGAAGTTTCTAGACTGAAGCAGAAACTGGCGGAGGCCGAGGAGGAGCTGGGCCAAGCGAAGAGGCAGCTCCAGGAGAAACAAGGTAAGCAATAACCTGTTATATATTCGAAAAGAAGAAAATTGTATGCGTTGACCAAAATGCCATGATTTGTACAGAAGCGACGACCGAGGTCGAGGCCCTGAGAAAGGCCCTGGCCGAAGCCGAGGGGAAGGCTGTCCAATAGCAAGCCGCCCGTAAGAAGCTCCAGGCTCGGGTCGGGGAGGTCCAGCAGGAGCTCCAAGACGTGGTGAAGAAGTGTGAAGCTTTGGAGCATGAGGCGTCGGCTCGAGAGGCCGAACTTACAAAGGCTCGTCAGAGCTCAGAGGCCACACGGAATGAGGCCCAGGACGCTCTCCAGGAGATCCAGAAGGCGAATAAGATCGCAGCGGGTAAGGCATTTAACATGCAAAGCAAGTATGTGGAGAGGAAGTACCTTTTACTAACCCGAATTCGGAGTTGCCCAGGGGCTTTTGTGGGTCTGCCATGCAGTGTATCTGAGGTTGTGGAGTTCTTCCGAGCCAGGGAAGGGGATTCTTCGGAAAAGCTGTTCTGGTCGCAGTATGCTGTGCCAGAACATCCGGTGGCCTTTTCCGATCAACTGAAGCAGTTGGTCGAGCTGCATAGGGTGGCCGAACTAGCCATGAAGGATTTCATAATCTGATTATGGCCGGCCGAAGCTATACCTAGTAGTTATTTCGGCCTTGTGAAGCGGGTGAAGGAGGAGTGTCCGCGGCTAGACATCGTCAAGCGATCCGTCTGCATCGAGGGTGCCCGCATGGCCTTCACTCGTTGCAAGATGTGGTGGGCGAAGATGGATGCCGTCGAGGTGGATAGAGGGCCGCCGAAGGGAAAGGAGCACCGCACACCCGAGTGATATTTTGCAGATGTCCTGGAGGGATCTCGACTTGTAGCAACACAGTGCGGGCAGGACATTATTCTCGAATGAATACATCCATGTTTTGCCTTGTATGAACAAATCCACCTTGTAATATATAATTTTTATTATGTTTTGATTGTTTCCTCCTGTGCGGCCGTGTTGTATGAAATCTGAGGGTTAACCAGTCATCGGATTTAGCCCTCGCGTAGGTAGTACGAAGGTGTTCGGGATGGAATCTAAACAATCTTGATCCAATTATATGGTCCTTGATGGAGTTGTTTAGCGCAACGAAATAGGCAACCAGACTATACGGCTTGAACACCCTCACTTAGCCATAGGAGTTTTATAATAAAACATAGGCGCAGCCCCTAGTATACGAACCAGAGTGCTGTCAGCGTCTGGTCGGGAAGTACAGATCCTTCACGAAATGCGGAAAAATCTCCAACAATTTGCAACCTTCGAACAGCTGACCAGCTCTTGCCGCATCATGATAGTCAGTTTTCGGCTTTCTCTACTGAGGTGCTCATCCGGTTTAAACCAGGACACAATCGTAGTAGTTATCCCTTTATTACCCTAGCCAATATAGCGGAACGTAGGGTAGCAAGCACAGGAGCCGGGCAATCCAACTATTGACCAAAGACATGATTCGGAGCCAATGCATATAATGCTAAATTCGGGGTGCCGAACTATACTTATAGAAAGTGTTTGGACTTTTGTTGCCGTAGTGTAAGGTGCTATAAAGCCCTTGGCAAATGTCAAACGTGCCAAAGTGTAGAGGTGCTACTTGATGGGGTTATCCACAGGGAATCTGAAATAGAAAAGAGAGAAAGAAAACAGACAAGACGTAAAGGTGAAAAGCTGGGGTCCTAAAGCTCCAGCTACAAACTGTTTTCATTGTAATGTAATTAGTACGTCAAGGTGTATTGATACAAATAGTGCAATAAGCAATAGGCTATTTAATTTGCCGAAACCAGGGGAGAGCTGCATATGGGTCCTGGAAAGCAGGTAGAGTTATCGTTAACGGAATCACCTAAAAAGTTCCCCATATGTCCGCGCTTCTCGCCGTCTTGGTGTATTTATCCTACAAAAGGACCAATGACCAGACCCCCCGATGGGGCCTGTGGGATTTAGACCTGAAAAGAAAACAAGTAAAAGTGAAAGTATGTTTGTATCCGATGTCAGTTGAGCCGTGCCATGGGTCACAAGTTATCTGTGCCTCCGTCAATGCCCATGAAATTTTAAGTGTGTAGTTATGTACGCGCAGCACGAATGCCACCAGTTGATCAAGACTGAGATGGAGGCCAGATTGCTAGTTGATCTCCTGACGAACCGAGCTCTCCTGCTGCAGAGTAGTTTAGACCCTCTTAAGGGTGTCCGCGGGCTCGGCAGCCGAATGAAGGTTCTGCTTGAGAAGACCACTTTGTACTTCTGCTGCTAGGGCAGCTATGTGCTCTTCTGTACGGAGAGAGCGTTCCGTATTGTCATTGACTGTTATGATGCCGCGTGGACCGGGCATCTTGAGCTTGAGATAAGCATAGTATGGCACTGTGTTGAATCGAGCAAACGCAGTTCGTCCGAGCAGTGCATGATAGCCGCTGCGGAATGGGACCATATCAAAGATCAACTCCTCGCTTCGGAAGTTGTCCGGAGATCTGAAGACAACCTCTAATGTGATTGAGCCGGTACAACGGGCCTCTACACCTGGTATGACTCCTTTAAAGGTGGTCCTTGTAGGCTTGATCCTTGACGGGTTAATGCCCATTTTCCGCGCTGTATCCTGGTAGAGCAGATTGAGGCTGCTACCACCGTCCATGAGGACGCGAGTCAGGTGAAACCCATCAATTATTGGGTCTAAGACTAGTGCAGCTGATCCCCCATGACGGACACTGGTCGGGTGGTCCCGGTGATCGAAAGTGATCGGGCATGACGACCATGGATTGAATTTTGGGGCGACTGGCTCTATCGCGTAGACGTTCCTAAGGGCACGCTTGCGCTCCCTCTTGGGGATGTGGGTGGCATATATCATGTTCACCGTTTTGACCTGAGGGGGAAACTTCTTCTGTCCCCCTGTGTTTGGCTATTGTGGCTCTTCGTTGTTGTCCTCGCTTTGCGGTCCTTTTCTCTGTTTTCGGCGTTTAATTTGCCGGCCTGTTTGAAAACCCAACACTCTCTATTTGTATGATTAGGAGGCTTGTCGGGGGTGCCATTAATCTGGCATGGACGATCAAGTATGCGATCTAAGCTGGATGGGCCCGAATTGTTCTTTTGGAACGGCTTCTTCCGCTAACCGGACTTAGAGCCACTGAATCCGGTGTTGACCGTTATATCCTCGGTGTTGTCATCGTTGTTTCGACGCTTGTATCTATTGCGTCGAGACTTGTCTTTGTTATTTTTAACTTCAGGGGTGCCGGCGTCGCTTGCATTGTTTGTGCTACGGGCCAACCAAATGTCCTCGCCCGCACAAAAGAGGGTCATTAGTGCCGTGAGGGCCACCATGGATTTTGGCTTTTCTTGGCCGAGGTGGCGAGCGAGCCATTCGTCGTGGATGCTATGTTTGAAAGCTGCTAGAGCTTCAGCGTGCGAATAGTCAACGATTTGGTTCTTTTTAGTTAGGAACCTTGCCCATAATTTCCTGACGGACTCTCCGGGCTGCTGGACTATGTGGCTTAAGTCATCAGCGTCCAGAGGACGAACATATGTACCTTGGAAGTTATCGAGGAAAGCCTCTTCCAGGTCCTCCCAACTGCCAATGGAATTGTCAGGCAGACTGTTTAGCCAATGCCGAGCGGGCCCCTTCAGTTTGAGAGGGAGGTATTTGATGGCGTGGAAGTCATCTCCGCGTGCCATATGGATGTGGAGAATGAAGTCTTCGATCCACACCACGGGGTCCGTGGTCCCATTGTTGGGGAACATAGTAATTTCAAAATTTTCCTACGCACACGCAAGATAATGGTGATGCATAGCAACGAGAGGGGGAGTGTTGTCCACATACCCTCGTAGACCGAAAGTGGAAGCATTAGCACAACACGGTTGATGTAGTCGTACGTCTTCACGATCCGACCGATCAAGTACTGAACGCACGGCACCTCCGAGTTCTGCACACGTTCAACTCGATGACGTCCCTCGAACTCCGATCCATCCGAGTGTTGAGGGAGAGTTTCGTCAGCACGGCGGTTTGGTGACGATGTTGATTTTCTACCGACGCAGGGCCTCGCCTAAGCACTGCTACAGTATTATCGAGGTGGACTATGGTGGAGGGGGGCACCTCACATGGCTAAGAGATCAAGAGATCAATTGTTGTGTCTTTGGGGTGCCCCCTGCCCGCGTATATAAAGGAGTGGAGGAGGGGGAGGGCCGGCCCTCTCTATGGCGCGCCCTAGGGGAGTGCTACTCCCACCGGGAGTAGGATTTCCCCTTTCCTAGTAGAACTAGGAGCCCTTCCAAGTAGTAGGAGTAGGAGGGAAGGAAAGGGAAGGGAAAAGGAGAAGGAAGGAAGGGGGCGCCCCCCTCCCTAGTCCAATTCGGACCAGCCCGTGGGGAGGGGTGCGGCCACCCTTTGAGGCCTTTCTCTCCTTTCCCGTATGGCCCATTAAGGCCCAATACAAATTCCCGTAACTCCTCGGTACTCCCGAAAATACCCGAATCACTCGGAACCTTTTCGATGTCCGAATATAGTCGTCCAATATATCGATCTTTACGTCTCGACCATTTCGAGACTTCTCGTCATGTCCCCGATATCATCCGAGACTCCGAACTCCTTCGTTACATCAAAACACATAAACTCATAATATAACCGTCATCGAACTTTAAGCGTGCGGACCTTACGGGTTCGAGAACTATGTAGACATGACCGAGACACGTCTACAGTCAATAACCAATAGCGGAACCTGGATGCTCATATTGGCTCCTACATATTCTACGAAGATCTTTATCGGTCAAACCGCATAACAACATTTGTTGTTCCATTTGTCATCGGTATGTTACTTGCCCGAGATTCGAACGTCGGTATCTCAATACCTAGTTCAATCTTGTTACCGGCAAGTCTCTTTACTTGTTCCGTAACACATCATCCCGCAACTAACTCATTAGTTGCAATGCTTGCAAGGCTTATAGTGATGTGCATTACTGAGTGGGCCCAGAGATACCTCTCCGACAATCGGAGTGACAAATCCTAATCTCGAAATACGCCAACACAACAAGTACCTTCGGAGACACCTGTAGAGCACCTTTATAATCACCCAGTTATGTTGTGACGTTTGGTAGCACACAAAGTGTTCCTCCGATAAACGGGAGTTGCATAATCTCATAGTCATAGGAACATGTATAAGTCATGAAGAAAGCAATAGCAACAAACTAAACGATCAAGTGCTATGCTAACGGAATGGGTCAAGTCAATCACATCATTTTCTAATGATGTGATCCCGTTAATCAAATGACAGCTCATGTCTATGGCTAGGAAACTTAACCATCTTTGATTCAACGAGCTAGTCAAGTAGAGGCATACTAGTGACATACTGTTTGTCTATGTATTCACACATGTATTATGTTTCCTGTTAATACAATTCAAGCATGAATAATAAACATTTATCATGATATAAGGAAATAAATAATAACTTTATTATTGCCTCTAGGGCATATTTCCTTCACCCATCGTATGATTCTATGTTCACGGGCTTGAATCCTTTGGGGAATTCGTGATCCAGGACCTCATCAGTGAAGCAATGAGGGTGTGCGGGGCCTCTGTATCGGGTCGTATCATGACGCAGCTCTGATGAAGTCCACCTGTGGTGTTCATCCTGCGCATGACTGGGTTTGTCACGTCCGAATAGGTGGCCGTTGTCACGTGTCGAGGTGCGTCCTCGCGATCCGTAGATTGATCTGTTAGGTCCTGCTTTATTGTTCAGGTTCTGCCGGAGGTCATATGTATGGCCGTGTGCGAATTTACCTTTGCCTGAGTGACGAGGCGGGGCGGGCTGGTGTTCAGCATGGGTTGCCATTTTGTCCCAGCCACACGGTGGACGGTCAGCCGCATTGTACGATGGTGGTATATACTCCAGCGCCTCCTTGTCGAACTGAGGTAGCAATTTACGCTTTGGGTAGCTTTTGGTTGGGTGCTTGAGGCCGTATTCTTTGGTTGCTAGGACATCCGTCCATTTATCGTTGAGCAGATCCTGGTCAGCTTGAAGCTGCTGCTTCTTCTTCTTCAGGCTCCTTGCAGTGGCTATTAGCTAGCGCTTGAAGCGCTCCTGCTCAAGAGGTTCCTCAGGCACGATGAAATCCTCGGTGCCGAGGCTCACATCGTCCTCGGAGAGCGGAAGGTAACTATCGTCCTCCGAATCTTTGTGCATGGCCTGTTTAACAGGGCTAACCTACGCATCTCCCCATTCATCTTTTTTGTTTGTTGTGTCTTTGTTGTCTTTGTTGTCTTCGGCACCTTCCGGAGTGTCATCCTCTCCTGTGCCGGTGTTGCTATCTTTACTGTGGCGTGACTTAGAGCAGCGCTGCTGACACCGGCGCTTGGACTGTATTTCAGAAGGTTTGTCCTCAACTGGGTCTTCCTTGTCGTCGCCGCTGTTTTCCTTTGGTGCATCCACCAAGTATACGTCATACGAGGAAGTGGCCGTCCAGCGTCCGGTGAACGGCGGGTTCTGGTCTTTTTCTTCTCCGGCATCGTCGTCCATACCGTCGATGTCCTCGGAGTCGTAATCAAGTTCGTCGGTCAAATCCTCGACCGTGGCTATAAAGTGGGTGGCGGGTGGGAAGCGAAATTCTCCATCGTTAGCCCCTAGTTCGAGTCGGATATAGTTCGGCTGAGAATGCTCCGCTAAGGACAGACTTTTTAGCGAGTTTAGCACATTGCCCAAAGGCGAGTGCTGGAAGATGTCTGCGGCGCTGAATTCGAAGATCGATAAACGATCAAGCTCGGTGTCCGCAGGCTCACGTGGTTCGGAACCTACAGTCAGAGACGAGTCCGGTGTTCCGGTGGCATAGGCATCGAGTGTGACCAGGTCCATGTGCGGCTCCAACATCGTGGAATCTGCGGCCTCCGTGGTGGGGTTAATCCTCCCATCTTTGGATGGCGCGGCCTGCTCCGGCTCTAGGGCCCGAGCGTTTATAGGAGCGATCTCCTGGATGCGGCCCAATGACAGATTTAAGTCATGATCATCAGGGTGATCGGGAGCGGCTACTGTGATATTTAATCCCGCGAAGATCAAGTCTCCACGGATGTCCGCGACGCAGTTCAAGCCCCCGAATCTGACCTGATGGCCAGGGGCGTAGCTTTCGATCTGCTCCAGATGGCCAAACGAGTGGGCCCGCAGTGCGAAGCCGCCGAACACAAAGATCTTTCTAGGGAGGAAAGTTTCTCCGTAGATAGCGCCATTATTGACGATTGAAGGGGCCACCAAACCTTTCAGCGACAACACAAAGGAACTCTTAATGAAAGCACCAATGTCAGTGTCAAAACTGTCGGATCTCGTGTAGGGGGCCCTGAACTGTGCGTCTAAGGTTGATGGTAACAGGAGACCGGGGACACGATGTTTACCCAGGTTCGGGCCCTCTTGATGGAGGTAATACCCTACGTCCTGCTTGATTGATATAGATGAATATGAGTGTTACAAGAGTTGATCTACCACGAGATCGTAATGTCTAAATCCTAGAAGTCTAGCCTGTATGACTAAGGTATCGAGTATCCCCAATCCGGACTAAGTCCTCCGGTTTATATAGACACCGGGGGAATCTAGGGTTACATAGAGTCAGATACATAATATGGAATCTTCATAGTTGTTCGCCAAGCTTGCCTTCCATGCCAAGGAGAGTCCTATCCGGATACGGGTGTAGTCTTCGGTCTTCGTATCTTCACAGCCCATCAGTTCGGCCCATAGACAACAGGCAGGACGCCCGAGGACCCTTAGTCTAGGACTCCCTCAAACCCCCCGGGGGTTAATGGGCCTTGTTGGGCCCTAGTGGAGAGAGAGAGGGGCCGGCCAGGGCAGGGCCGCGCGCCCCTCCCCTTGAGTCCGAATAGGACAAGGAAGGGGGCAGCACCCCCCTTGCCTTTCCCCTCTCCCACTCCTTCCTTCCCCCTCCTAGTGGGACTAGGAAAGGGGAGTCCTACTCCCACTAGGAGGAGGACTCCTCCTCCTAGCGTGCCCTGCTAGGGCCGGCCGGCCTCCTCCCTTGCTCCTTTATATACGGGGGCAGGGGGCACCCCATAGATACACAAGTTGATCAGTTGATCTTTTAGCCGCGTGCGGTGCCCCCCTCCACCATAATTGTCGTGGAATTGTCACGGCAGATGTCCTTAGTGTCAGGACTTAGTCGCGAGGCCAACACATCTATGTGGTAGCTTGAGAGGGGTTGAGCGGGACGAGAGACGCGATGTTTTACCCAGGTTCGGCCCCTCACGGTGGAGGTAAAAGCCTACATCCTGCTTCATTGATATTGATGATGATGATCACGGTTACAAGAGTGCTCTATCTCGAGAGCTATTGTCTAAACCTAACTTGTCCAACTTGTGGAACTTGTGAATCTTGTTCCCTTTTGGGGAGCCCTACCCCTCCTTATATATATGTTGAAGGGGCGGTTTACATGTGGAGTCCTATTAGGATTAGGACTAGTCTATCTCTAATACAAACCGGATATAAGTCCAGGTCTTAACTCCTTGTAAGACAAATATTCCTTATGCCTTTCCTCTTAAACAGGCCCATCATTAAACGTGAACCGGCCTTCTGGGCCTTGGGCCTTGTCATCCGTCTGTCCTGCATGCCGGGTTACTAGTGAGTCATAATGACCAGGCAGGTTGCTTGTAAACCGCCAGGTCAGGGCGGGTCGCCAGTAACTCGCCAAGTGTCAGCGGGGTCTTCAGATAAACCACCAAGTGTCAGCGGGGTCTTCAGATAAACCGCCAAGTCCGGACGGGTTAACTTCTAGCCGGTTTACACCGCGGGGTATATCCCCGACATTAGCCCCCAAGTTTAGCTTGGATTTATTCATGGTAAACTTATGCTGCAAAATAAACACAAGAACAAATTTGACAGGTTATGCTCCGGGTTAAGAATTTTTGTAAACCGGTACCTGATCATCCTTAAGTCCTTGTTATTTCCTCCTTCTGGGAAGTCCGGGTCAACAGACCAGCTTCATAATCAATTTGCCGACATTGGTTTGTCACCGAGAAATATTGTGAAGAATAACTCCTTTGACTCAGCTCCCAAAGCGTCGGTTTAAGAAATATGGATCTGAAAATACTTATCTGATATTCAGCCAGTTTGAAGATGTAAAACTTGCCGGTTTAATATTACCAAAATGGTCGGTTTATAAATATTGATGGCGCCGGGTCATAATTGTTGTCGACACCGGGTCATGTAATTGATCTTCCTGATTTGCTCAAAACTGATAAAATGAAGATGTTCCTCCTTTATATGCATAATACCTGTAGCCCCCAAGTCTTAAGAGGAGAACATAGTGATAACTTAAGACTTGCTCCAATAAGTGTTTCAACCTTGAAGAAATCCGATTAGTTCATCTCAATCATATAAACTGAATACTCCATATATGTAGCCCCCAACTGCCGGGTTGTCATGCTTGCAGCAACCTGGGACTTGTAATTTCCCGATGCTCATAAAAAACTTCAACCAGTGTAGCCCCCAAGGGCCGGGTCATTATGTAAAGAATGAGCAGGGACTTTGAAAATATGATCATGTAGACTTTAACAGCAACATGTAGCCTCCAAGGGCCAGCTCAGTAAGATAATATTGAGCTGGGACTTTATATGTAACGTCCCGAGACCGATGTGTCAGGTGTCGTTCAGTTATTCGCTGGTGTTGCCTTGTCATTGCTTGCGTATCATGCATTGCATATCATGTCATCACGCGCATTTCATTTGCATGCATGTTCATCTCATGCATCCGAGCATTTTCCCCGTTGTCCGTTTTGCATTTTGGCGATTCGTTCTCCTCTGGTGGTCATTTCTAGCTTTCTTTCGTGTGTGGGGATTAAACATTTCCGGATTGGACCGAGTCTTGCCAAGCGGCCTTGGTTTACTACCGGTAGACCGCCTGTCAAGTTTCGTACCATTTGGACTTCGTTTGATACTCCAACGGTTAACCGAGGGACCGAGAAGGCCTCGTGTGTGTTGCAGCCCAACACCTCTCCAATTTGGCCCAAAACCCACCTAACTCTGCTCCATCATCTAGAGCGTTCGATCACGATCGCGTGGCCGAAAACCGCACCTCATTTGGACTCTCCTAGCTCCCTCTACCTATAAAAGAGCACTCCTCCCCGAAATTTCGGATCATTTCGCGGATGAACCCTAAAAACCCCTCCCCTCGCGCCGCCGGACGCGTCCTCACCGCGCCCGGACATGTCCGCTCGGTCGCCACCTCACTCGACCAATCCCGTCGCGCCACATCACCCAACCGCGGCCGCCAGCCTATCCCGAGCCGCCACCTCACCTCCCCTGCGCCCACTTCGCCGCCATCCTCCCGGGGCCCAGATCCGGCCCGCCCCGGGGCCGACCGGGCCGCCACCCCGCTCCTCCCGCCTGCCCACCGACTCGCCACTGCCGCAGTCTCGCCGACACCTCCATTCGTCCTGCCGCCTACCCCCCTCCTTCTCGAGCTCTCTCTGCTCCAACCTCTACGCTCTCTCCCATCACATGCCGCCATGGATGTCGGCTCCCGACTATCCGCCGGCCCTAAGCTCGGCCTGACCGTCGGCGGGACGACCCGGCCAACCTCCCGTGGCCGGATCGCGCCTCTGTGTCCTCTCCGCGCCTCCTCGCCGGCTATTGCCGCGTGCCCCGTGACGGCGGCCTGGCCGCCCCCTGTCCGGGAGACAATCACGCCCGCTGGCCTCCTCCCGCCTTGGCCTCCAGGCCCAGCTCCAGCTAGGCCAGATCCGCGGCCTGCCTCCTCCTCCACCGGCCTGCCTTCCCCTCCAGCTTGGGCCAAGAGCCCATGGGTGAGCCGCCCCAGCGCCCACCTGTTTTTTTCCTGCTGTTGGGGCTAGTCCATTTCGGCCATGTCATGTTTTTTCAGCGCCTGGGTTTTCCTATTTATCCAGAGATTGCCAGTTTTGCAGAAAAGTCCCCCTAGTTCATGCATTTAATAACTCACTAACCGTGCATCGGATTAAAATGTTTTATATATGAAACTGCTCAGAATTTTGTGTAGATTAATAATATCCAACTTTCATCTATGTTTGAAATGTTAAAAATGTTGTTTGCATTAATTTGCTCCTATGCCATGTTAAAATGATTAATTCATAACTAAATAACCGTAGCTCTGATTTAAATAAACTTTATATGTAAATGGGGTAGAATTTTGCCTAGTTTAACATGGTGGCATCATCTTGCTTGTTTAATAACTATAAAATATGGTTTAGGGCAGAACAGGACCAAACCTAATATATGCACATGGGGATTTAACGGAATTGTTGCTCGTTGTTCCGGCCTCATTTAAACTTGACTAGATAGGTAGTTTTGTTTGCTTCACCTCTTGCCATGCTTAACAACATTTAATATTGTTGAGTACATAAACAGAGAGAACTAAATAATTGACGTGGTGTTTCTTCAATATGCATCCGATGCATATTGAGCTCCACTTAATTTGTAGGATTGTTTGTGCACTTTGCCATGCCATGCATCATTAAACCGGACATGCATCATACTTGATTGTGCATCATGCCATGATTATGTGATGGTTGTTTACCATGATTGTTTGCTTCTTTTCCGGTGTTGCTTCTTCGGGTTGGTTCCGTTAACGTCGAGTTTGTGAGGATCCGTTCGTCTACGTCCGTTTGTCTTCTTCATGGACTCGTTCTTCTTCCTTGCGGGATTTCAGGCAAGATGATCATACCCTCGAAATCACTACTATCTTTGCTATGCTAGTTTGCTCGCTCTTTGCTATGCCAATGCTACGATGCCTACCATTTGCTTGTCAGCCTCCCAATTGCCATGTCAAACCTCTAACCCACCATGTCCTAGCAAACCGTTGATTGGCTATGTTACCGCTTTGCTCAGCCCCTCCTATAGTGTTGTTAGTTGCAGGTGAAGATTGGAGCTTGTTCCTTGTTGGAACATGGATATTTTGTTGGGATATCACAATATATCTTATTTAATTAATGCATCTATATACTTGGTAAAGGGTGGAAGGCTCGGCCTTATGCCTGGTGTTTTGTTCCACTCTTGCCGCCCTAGTTTCCATCATATCGGTGTTATGTTCCCGGATTTTGCGTTCCTTACGCGGTTGGGCTATTATGGGAACCCCTTGACAGTTCGCCTTAAGTAAAGCTTTCCAGCAATGCCCAATGTTGGTTTTACCATTTGCCACCTAGCCTTTTTCCCTTGGGAGTCGCGCATCCCGAGGGTCATCTTATTTTAACCCCCCCGGGCCAGTGCTTGTCTAAGTGTTGGTCCAACTGTCAGCTGCCGGGGCCACCAGGGGCAACTCTGGGCTGGCTTACCCTACGTAGATCAATCCGGTGTGCCCTGAGAAAGAGATATGTGCAGCTCCTATCGGGATTTGTCGGCACATCGGGCGGTGTTGCTGGTTTAGTTTTACCCTGTCGAAATGTCTTGTTGTACCGGGATACCGAGTCTGATCGGAACGTCTCGGGTGGAGGTCTATTCCTTCGTTGACCGTGAGAGCTTGTCATGGGCTAAGTTGGGACACCCCTGCAGGGATTTGAACTTTCGAAAGCCGTGCCCTGCGGTTATGGGCAGATGGGAATTTGTTAACGTCCGGTTGTAGAAAACCTGAACTTGACCTTAATTAAAATGAATCAACGCGTGTGTAACCGTGATGGTCTCTTTCCGGCGGTGTCCGGGAAGTGAACACGGTTGTTGGAGTTATGCTTGACGTAGGTAGTCCAGGATCACTTCTTGATCATACTTTTATCGACCGTGCTTTGCCTTCTCTTCTCGCTCTCATTTGCGTATGTTAGCCACCATATATGCTAGTCGCTTGCTGCAGCTCCACCTCATACCTTTACCTTACCCATAAGCTTAAATAGTCTTGATCGCGAGGGTGCGAGATTGCTGAGTCCCCATGGCTCACAGATACTTCCAAAACCAGCTTGCAGGTGCCGATGAGTCCGTGCAGATGACGCAACCAAGCTCAGGAGGAGCTCGATGAAGATCTTGTTCTTTGTGTGTTTCGTTCTAGTTGATCAGTAGTGGAGCCCAGTTGGGGTCGATCGGGGACCTTTGTCGCATTTGGGGTTCTTCTTTTATTTTGGTTCCGTAGTCGGACCATGATTGTATTTGATTGATGTAATGCTTTATTCATGTAATTGTGTGAAGTGGCGATTGTAAGCCAACTATGTATCTCTTTCCCTTATGTATTACATGGGTTGTGTGAAGATTACCTCACTTGCGACATATGCCTTCAATGCGATTATGCCTCTAAGTCGTGCCTCGACACGTGGGAGCTATAGTCGCATCGAGGGTGTTACAAGTTGGTATCAGAGCCTTCCCCGACCTTAGGAGCCCCATTGCTTGATCGTTTTTAGCGGCCGAGTTGTGTCTAGAAAAATGTTTTGAGTCATTTAGGAATTATATATCGGAGAGTTTAGGAATTCTTTTTACTTCCCAGTCTCCTCATCGCTCTGGTAAGGCATCCTGACGTAGAGTTTTGACTCTTCTCTTCTCAAATTTCACTAAAAAATTTTTAGGATCACGCGGGTATCTTGGAATCGTTCCGATGGTTTTATGATGAGAACATTGTCTTGGTGCCTCCTGTCAGGGGTTTAGTGGAAGTGTCCCGGGGAGTTGAGCTCTGAGGTGTTGTCGTCATAATTTTATCGTTGCAGTTCTGGAATACCTGAGTTTAGTACGCCGACATCGAAAATCTCTTTTATGCAGTTCGTTGGTGAGATAACCTCGACGCCACCCAGTACTGGGGCGGGAGTTCGGGAGTATCGCCATAACTTGTATAACGGATGCTTTTCGAAGGTTGAGGTAGATGATTTCCGAAGGTTTCTTGGTTATGTGTTGAAGGATGGATACAACTGGATGTAGGATTTGCTAGTTTTGGGTGAGATATTATGCTTCCCCTGTATCCCCAACACCTGATTGCATAATCGGAAAATTTCAGGAATTTCATAGGTGGGAATTCAAGTAGCTCTTAGGATATCTTTCCGACAGATGTATGATATGAAATTGGGGTTCGACGTTCAGTGGTCCGCCTATTCACGGTCGGTTTTACAGTGGTCTCGTTGTGTATTAAAGAGTCCTTGGCTATGCCGACTCGGGGACGCTTTGTATGTCATGTGCACTGCCTTGTACATGATGGTGATGTACGATCGAGCCCGTGTAGGCCCCACCACGAAAACTTCGGACGAAATCTCTATCATATGTTTGTTCCGGCTTATTCTGCAAGCCAATCCTTTGTTTTGTTTTGAGTTATGGTATTCGAGTTGCTTCAATGTCAAATGTTGATTCCATACTTTTTCCTAAATGGTGTTCTCATACTCCAATGTGGATACCAATCCTCCTTGATAATCGAGATTGTTATGCCAATCTTGTTCAACCGGTGTGCTTCTCTTCAAGTGGATCTGATCATTTCAATATCTGCAAGATCACCTCAAGTCTTCTCAACGGCGTTCGTTTCATCCATCTCCAGTTGCCTTTGTTTTTCCCACCCTCCCTCCCTTTGTTTGTTCGAGGACCCAGATTTCTTTATCAAGTATCCTTTTATTCTTGTGAAGTCTCGCCATTCTTTTCCGTTAATATTCTTATCCGGTGATTCTCATGAAGATCGTAACGGAGCTTCAAGTTACCATTCTTTGTCTCTTCTCTTCTCCGGTGGTTTCAAGTCAAGCTTTGTTGATCATATCCTTTCCTCGTTTCAATGCTTTCTCATGCCGGTGCACATCACATTTAGTCATTTCTTGCTATTCTTTTGTTCCGGAATGCTAAAGATATCTTAGAAGATTCATGTTTCCGCTCTTAATCCGTTCAACCTATTTCGAGGATGTTATCTCATTCTAGTCATTTAATTCTACCGGTGCAACCTCTCTTTTAAATTGTTCAATGGTGTTTTCTTTTGAGTGGGCCTTAACCCACAGGTCTTTTCCCAGGATCTTACCTGACTCTTCTTATTTTCCGGGAGTTATTCTCAAATTCTTTTCAAAGTTTGACGTAAGAATGAATTATCATCAGTCAAATGTATTTCTCCAAGATCTTTCAAATTCTTTTCATCGTTGGCTCAACCTTTCCATTCTTCATCTCGGAGTGCCTCAACAATTCTTGGTGGTGTTTCCCGTTGTAATTCTCAGATTTTTGAAGACCGAAGAAGAGTTTCTATTTAATCTTGCTCCATTCTCTTCAAGATTCGTGATTCTAGCTTGTTGCCATCCTCTCGTAATTGTTTTGATCGTGAGAATTCTTTTCACCTATCCGGAGTAATTCAAGAGTCGTCTCAGTTTGATTATCCGGAGTCCATCAATTCATGTTTATTCATTCTCAGCTTTCAGTTGCCATTCTCCAATCTTACCGGTGCATCGTTCAAGTATTCTCTTATCAGCTCGTGACCTTTTCGTTCTCATGTATCTAAATCCTAGCAAGCATTTTCGTTCATTTGCTAATTCTTCCCGGTGTTTCTTTATTTTTTCTTCATTCTTTCTCAATTCTTATGGTGGTTCATTCAAAAGTTTTCTTCCTTTGTGTATCATATCTATGCATTCGTGCTTTTCAAATTCTACCGATGGTTCGTTGAAGACCTTCTCAAGTTTGATATATCTATTTTAATCCTTTCTACGAGAATAAGTAGTATGCCAAATCCATTGTTTGTCATCAATTTAATTGGTGAGGAATAAGCATAATGTAATTCTTATTCTTGTTTCATCGAGTTTGCTCAATTCCTGTTTTTTCCGGAGTGGTTCATCATACTTATTCTTGTTTCAAGTGCTCATTTTTTCTTTCCCGGAGTTCCAAGCTCTCGCAATTATGTAATCACGGAGATCTATCTAAATCTGTACAAGGTTCCACCTTGTGTCTTCAACTACCCTTTCTTTCCGTTTGATCATCCTTTTGTTACCGGAGTTCTTCATGAAGGTTCCACTTGTTGGTTCATAGAGGATTTATTTCCTTTTCGAAGTGTTCATCGAGATTCTTTTCAAAGGAGCTCAAGCTTTCTTCATCTTGCTATCCGGAGTACAATTTATTTCTACCGTATCTTTGGAGGTGGTTTTACATCATTCTTGATAATTTGAGTTCATGATTCACATGTTATTAAGAATGAGGTATTTTAAATCCTTCAATCTCGTCATTGGAGTTACCTTGGGTTATATTTCACCTAAAGCCTTCCCTAAGGATTGTTGCTATCCATGGTGCTTATAAATGATCCAAGTTCTCGATTTATTCTCCTGGTGCGATAGTTTCTCGTATCCTTCTTGATATCAAGCCAATTTATTGTTTCGTTAGTGGCAGAATTTCACCTCATAATTTTGAGATGTCTTCCATAAGCCCACTGCCAGCTTACTCTTTTCGTTGTTGGATTCCCAATTCGACCCTTCTCCTAAGGATGCCTTCTCAAGCTCTTTTGTGGCAGAAGTTGGCATTTTCTTCTCCATTCCCCTATCTCAATTATCTATCTTCTATTCTTTTGTTCCGGAGGCATTGTGATGTTGCTCTCTTCTACCCATCTTCTTGTTTTGTCATGATAGTATTATTTTGTTTGCTTATCCATTCAACCGGGGTGTCGTGTTTTCTTTCGAGCTCTCATCTTATCAACTTTTGCATCCCTTCTCAACTGGAGTGCTGTCCAAATTATATCACTCTTATTCCTTCCCTATCTTGTTTAACCGGAGTGTTGTGCCTTTTTGCTCAAGTTCTTTTCGCCTTATCAAGCCTTGCATCTCCTTTCAACCGGAGTGCTGCCTGAATTTGGTCTTTCTTGATCCCCTTCCTTAACCGGCGTGTCTTCAATATATATCTTGCCTTTCAACCTCAAGGTTTTTTTAGCAATGTTCTTTGTCCCTCTTTTCTAAGGGAGTGTTTTCGACCTTGTTCACCTTCGTTGTTTTCTTTTCTCGGATGTGTTCAACCTCTCAAGGTTCTTTGGTCTCACTCGTTTGTCAAAGAAGCAACTTAGTTTACCTATTCTCTTTCTCCTCCGCTTTCCCTCCGGTGCCATTCTAGATCTCGGGACGAGATCCTCTCGTAGTGGTGGAGTGTTGTAACGCCCCGAGACCGATGTGTCAGGTGTCGTTCAGTTATTCGCTAGTGTTGCCTTGTCATTGCTTGCGTGTCATGCATTGCATATCATGTCATCACGCGCATTTCATTTGCATGCGCGTTCGTCTCATGCATCCGAGCATTTTCCCCGTTGTCCGTTTTGCATTCCGGCGATTCGTTCTCCTCCAGTGGTCATTTCTAGCTTTCTTCCGTGTGTGGGGATTAAATATTTCCGGATTGGACCGAGTCTTGTCAAGCGGCCTTGGTTTACTACCGGTAGACCGCCTATCAAGTTTCGTACCATTTGGACTTCGTTTGATACTCCAACGGTTAACCGAGGGACCGAGAAGGCCTCGTGTGTGTTGCAGCCCAACACCTCTCCAATTTGGCCCAAAACCCACCTAACTCTGCTCCACCATCTAGAGCGTTCGATCACGATCGTGTGGCCGAAAACCGCACCTCATTTGGACTCTCCTAGCTCCCTCTACCTATAAAAGAGCACCCCTCCCCGAAATTTCGGATCATTTCACGGATGAACCCTAAAAACCCCTCCCCTCGCGCCGCCGGACGCGTCCTCACCGCGCCCGGACATGTCCGCTCGGTCGCCACCTCACTCCGACCAATCCTGTCGCGCCACGTCACCCAACCGCCGGCGCCAGCCTATCCCGAGCCGCCACCTCACCTCCCCTGCGCCCACTTCGCCGCCATCCTCCCGGGGCCCAGATCCGGCCCGCCCCGGGGCCGAACCAGGGCCACCACGGGGCCCTCTCTTCGCCGCCGTTTGCCCCAGGCCGACCGGAGCCGCGCCGCCGCGCCAGATGCTCCCGCCGGCCACCCGTGCCTCGTCGGAGTCCGTCCCCCTCGCCGGCCTCCGTTCCTCGCGCCTTCGCTGCTACTGCTCCAACCCTCGCCGCCATGAAAATCCATGGAGCCGAGCTCCCGATCTTCGACGCCGGCGTCGCCGAGCCCCGCTGACCTCGGGAACGGGCCCCGCAGCCTCGGCCTCCGCTCCCCGCGCCCGGATCCGCGCGTTCCCTGCCCTCGCCGGCCTCCTCCGCCCCTCCTTGCCGCTGCCCGCCGGCGAACGGCGCCGCCGCCGCCCCCCTGCCTCCCTCGATCCAGGCGGGATCGAGGAGGAGGACCCCCCTCGCGCCTCGTGGGCCTGAGCAGACCAGCAGGCCCAGATCCCTTCGCCACGAGGCCCAGCGCACCTCCTCACCCCGACGGCCTGCTTCCCCTCTAGCTGGGCCAAGAGCCCATGGTGAGCTGCCCCCCCAGCGGCTCCTTAGTTTTTTTTCTTCTGTTGGCCCAATCTGCTCCAGATTCGGCCCATATCATGTTTTTTTCAGCGCCTGGGATTTTTCCTATTTATCCAGAGATGGCCAGTTTTGCAGAAAAGACCCTCATGTTCATGCATATAATAACTCACACTTCGTGCATCGGATTAAAATGATTTATATATGAAACTTGCTTAGAATTTCATCTAGTTTCATAATATGCCACTTTCATCTATGTTTAAAATGTTTAAAATGATGTTTGTTTAAATTTGCTCCTATGCCATGTTAAAATGATTTAATTCATAACTAAATAACCGTAGCTCCGTTTTTAACAAACTTTATATGTAAATGGGGTAGAAAAATGCCTAGTTTAACATGATGGCCTTACTTTGCATGTTTACCAAATCTAAAATATTGTTTAGGGCAGAACAGTACCAAACCTTAAACTATGCATATGAGGATTTTCCAGAATTGTTGTTCGTTGTTTCCGGCCTCATTTAAACTTGCCTAGATAGGTAGTTTTGTTGTGCTTCACCTCTTGCCATGTTAATCAACATTTAATATTGTTGGGGTACATAAACAAGAGAGAACTAAATAGTTGATGTGGTGTTTTGTCAATATGCATCCCGATGCATATTGTGCTCCACTTAAATTTGTAGGTTTGTTTGTGCACTTTGCCATGCCTTGCTTCATTAAACCGGTCATGCATCATACTTGTTGTGCATCATGCCATGATCGTGTGATGGTTGTTTACCATGATTGTTTGCTTCTTTCCGGTGTTGCTTCTTCAAGTTGGTTCCGTTAACGTCGAGTTTGTGAGGACCCGTTCGTCTACGTCCGTTTGTCTTCTTCATGGACTCGTTCTTCTTCCTTGCGGGATTTCAGGCAAGATGATCATACCCTCGAAATCACTTCTATCTTTGCTTGCTTAGTTGCTCGCTCTTTTGCTATGCCTATGCTGCGATACCTACCACTTGCTTATCATGCCTCCCATATTGTTGTACCAAGCCTCTAACCCACCTTGTCCTAGCAAACCGTTGATTGGCTATGTTACCACTTTGCTCAGCCCCTCTTATAGCGTTGTTAGTTGCAGGTGAAGATTGAAGTTTGCTCCTTGTTGGAACTTGGAGATGTTGTTCCTTGTTGGAACATGTTTACTTGTGGGGATATCACTATATATCTTATTTAATTAATGCATCTATATACTTGGTAAAGGGTGGAAGGCTCGGCCTTATGCCTGGTGTTTTGTTCCACTCTTGCCACCCTAGTTTCCATCATATCGGTGTTATGTTCCCGGATTTTGCGTTCCTTACGCGGTTGGGCTATTATGGGAACCCCTTGACAGTTTGTCTTAAGTAAAGCTCTTCCAGCAATGCCCAACATTGGTTTTACCATTTGCCACCTAGCCTCTTTTTCCCTTGGGTTTCGCAGACTCAAGAGTCATCATTATTTTATCCCCCCGGGCCAGTGCTCCTCCGAGTGTTGGTCCACCTGTCAGCTGCCGGTGGCCACCAGAGGCAACTCTGGGCTGGCTTACCCGTACCTAAGACAATCTGAGTGTGCCCTGAGAAAGAGATATGTGCAGCTCCTATAAGGATTTGTCGGCACATTCGGGCGGTGTTGCTGGTTTAGTTTTACCCTGTCGAAATGTCTTGTTGTACCGGGATACCGAGTCTGATCGGAACGTCTCGGGTGGAGGTCTATTCCTTCGTTGACCATGAGAGCTTGTCATGGGCTAAGTTGGGACACCCCTGCAGGGATTTGAACTTTCGAAAGCCGTGCCCGCGGTTATGGGCATATGGGAATTTGTTAACGTCCGGTTGTAGAAAACCTGAACTTGACCTTAATTAAAATGAATCAATCGCGTGTGTAACCGTGATGGTCTCTTTCCGGTGGTGTCCGGGAAGTGAACACGGTTGTTGGAGTTATGCTTGACGTAGGTAGTCCAGGATCACTTCTTGATCATACTTTTATCGACCGTGCTTTGCCTTCTCTTCTCGCTCTCATTTGCGTATGTTAGCCACCATATATGCTAGTCGCTTGCTGCAGCTCCACCTCATACCTTTACTTCACCCATAAGCTTAAATAGTCTTGATCGCGAGGGTGCGAGATTGCTGAGTCCCCGTGGCTCACAGATACTTCCAAAACCAGCTTGCAGGTGCCGATGAGTCCGTGCAGATGACGCAACCAAGCTCAGGAGGAGCTCGATGAAGATCTTGTTCTTTGTGTGGTTTCGTTCTAGTTGATCAGTAGTGGAGCCCAGTTGGGGTCGATCGGGGACCTTTGTTGCATTTGGGGTTCTTCTTTTATTTTGGTTCCGTAGTCGGACCATGATTGTATTTGATTGATGTAATGTTTATTCATGTAATTATGTGAAGTGGCGATTGTAAGCCAACTATGTATCTCTTTCCCTTATGTATTACATGGTTGTGTGAAGATTACCTCACTTGCGACATATGCCTTCAATGCGATTATGTCTCTAAGTCGTGCCTCGACACGTGGGAGCTATAGTCGCATCGAGGGTGTTACAAGTTGGTATCAGAGCCTTCCCCGACCTTAGGAGCCCCATTGCTTGATCGTTTTTAGCGGCCGAGTTGTGTCTAGAAAAATGTTTTGAGTCATTTAGGAATTATATATCGGAGAGATTAGGAATTCTTTTTACTTCCCAGTCTCCTCATCGCTCTGGTAAGGCATCCTGACGTAGAGTTTTGACTCTTCTCTTCTCAAATTTCACTAAAAAAATTTTAGGATCACGCGGGTATCTTGGAATCGTTCCGATGGTTTTATGATGAGAACATTGTCTTGGTGCCTCCTGTCAGGGGTTTAGTGGAAGTGTCCCGGGGAGTTGAGCTCTGAGGTGTTGTCGTCATAATTTTATCGTTGCAGTTCTGGAATACCTGAGTTTAGTACGCCGACATCGAAAATCTCTTTTATGCAGTTCGTTGGTGAGATAACCTCGACGCCACCCAGTACTGGGGCGGGAGTTCGGGAGTATCGCCATAACTTGTATAACGGATGCTTTTCGAAGGTTGAGGTAGATGATTTCCGAAGGTTTCTTGGTTATGTGTTGAAGGATGGATACAGCTGGATGTAGGATTTGCTAGTTTTGGGTGAGATATTATGCTTCCCCTGTATCCCCAACACCTGATTGCATAACCGGAAAATTTCGGGAGTTTCATAGGTGGGAATTCAAGTAGCTCTTAGGATATCTTTCCGACAGATGTATGATATGAAATTGGGGTTCGACGTCTAGTGGTCCGCCTATTCACGGTCGGTTTTACAGTGGTCTCGTTGTGTCTTAAAGAGTCCTTGGCTATGCCGACTCGGGGACGCTTCGTATGTCATGTGCACTGCCTTGTACATGATGGTGCTGTACGATCGAGCCCGTGTAGGCCCCACCACGAAAACTTCGGACGAAATCTCTATCATATGTTTGTTCCGGCTTATTCTGCAAGCCAATCCTTTGTTTTGTTTTGAGTTATGGTATTCGAGTTGCTTCAATGTCAAATGTTGATTCCATACTTTTTCCTAAATGGTGTTCTCATACTCCGATGTGGATACCAATCCTCCTTGATAATTGAGATTGTTATGCCAATCTTGTTCAACCGGTGTGCTTCTCTTCAAGTGGATCTGATCATTTCAATATCTGCAAGATCAACTCAAGTCTTCTCAACGGCGTTCGTTTCATCCATCTCTTGCCTTTGTTTTTCCCACCCTCCCTCCCTTTGTTTGTTCGAGGACCCAGATTTCTTTATCAAGTATCCTTTTATTCTTGTGAAGTCTCGCCATTCTTTTCCGTCAATATTCTTATCCGGTGATTCTCATGAAGATCGTAACAGAGCTTCAAGTTATCATTCTTTGTCTCTTCTCTTCTCCGGTGGTTTCAAGTCAAGCTTTGTTGATCATATCCTTTCCTCGTTTCAATGCTTTCTCATGCCGGTGCACATCACATTTAGTCATTTCTTGCTATTCTTTTGTTCCGGAATGCTAAATATATCTCAGAAGATTCGTGTTTCCGCTCTTAATCCGTTCAACCTATTTCGAGGATGTTATCTCATTCTAGTCATTTAATTCTACCGGTGCAACCTCTCTTTTAAATTGATCAACGGTGTTTTCTTTTGAGTGGGCCTTGACCCACAGGTCTTTTCCCAGGATCTTACCTGACTCTTCTTATTTTTCCGGAGTTATTCTCAAATTCTTTTCAAAGTTAGACGTAAGAATGAATTATCATCAGTCAAATGTATTTCTCCAAGATCTTTCAAATTCTTTTCATCGTTGGCTCAACCTTTCCATTCTTCATCCCGGGGTGCCTCAACAATTCTTGGTGGTGTTTCCCGTTGTAATTCTCAGATTTTTGAAGACCGAAGAAGAGTTTATCTTTAATCTTGCTCCATTCTCTTCAAGATTTGTGATTCTAGCTTGTTGCCATCCTCTCGTAATTGTTTTGATCGTGAGAATTCTTTTCACCTATCCGGAGTAATTCAAGAATCGTCTCAGTTTGATTATCCGGAGTCCATCAATTCATGTTTATTCATTCTCAGCTTTCAGTTGCCATTCTCCAATCTTATCGGTGCATCGTTCAAGTATTCTCTTATCAGCTCGTGACCTTTTCGCTCTCATGTATCTAAATCCTAGCAAGCATTTTCGTTCATTTGCTAATTCTTCCCGGTGTTTCTTTATCTTTTCTTCATTCTTTTTCAATTCTTATGGTGGTTCATTCAAAAGTTTTCTTCCTTTGTGTATCATATCTATGCATTCGTGCTTTTCAAATTCTACCGGTGGTTCGTTGAAGACCTTCTCAAGTTTGATATATCTCTTTTAATCCTTTCTACGAGAATAAGTAGTATGCCAAATCCATTGTTTGTCATCAATTTAATTGGTGAGGAATAAGCATAATGTAATTCTTATTCTTGTTTCATCGAGTTTGCTCAATTCCTGTTTTTTTCGGAGTGGTTCATCATACTTATTCTTGTTTCAAGTGCTCATTTTTTCTTTCCTGGAGTTCCAAGCTCTCGCAATTATGTAATCACAGAGATCTATGTAAATCTGTACAAGGTTCCACCTTGTGTTTTCAACTACCCTTTCTTTCCGTTTGATCATCCTTTTGTTACCGGAGTTCTTCATGAAGGTTCCACTTGTTGGTTCATAGAGGATTTATTTCCTTTTCGAAGTGTTCATCGAGATTCTTTTCAAAGGAGCTCAAGCTTTCTTGATCTTGCTATCCGAAGTACAATTTCTTTCTACCGTATCTTTGGAGGTGGTTTTACATCATTCTTGATAATTTGAGTTCATCATTCACATGTTATTAAGAATGAGGTATTTTAAATCCTTCAATCTCGTCATTGGAGTTACCTTGGGTTATATTTCACCTAAAGCCTTCCCTAAGGATTGTTGCTATCTATGGTGCTTATAAATGATCCAAGTTCTCGATTTATTCTCCTGGTGCGATAGTTTCTCGTATCCTTCTTGATATCAAGCCAATTTATTGTTTCGTTAGTGGCAGAATTTCACCTCATAATTTTGAGATGTCTTCCATAAGCCCACTGCCAGCTTACTCTTTTCGTTGTTGGACTCCCAATTCGACCCTTCTCCTAAGGATGCCTTCTCAAGCTCTTTTGTGGCAGAAGTTGGCATTTTCTTCTCCATTCCCCTATCTCAATTATCTATCTTCTATTCTTTTGTTCCGGAGGCATTGTGATGTTGCTCTCTTCTACCCATCTTCTTGTTTTGTCATGATAGTATTCTTTTCTTTGCTTATCCATTCAACCGGAGTGTCGTGTTTTCTTTCGAGCTCTCATCTTATCAACTTTTGCATCCCTTCTCAACTGGAGTGCTGTCCAAATTATATCACTCTTATTCCTTCCCTATCTTGTTTAACCGGAGTGTTGTGCCTTTTTGCTCAAGTTCTTTTCGCCTTATCAAGCCTTGCATCTCCTTTCAACCGGAGTGCTGCCTGAATTTGGTCTTTCTTGATCCCCTTCCTTAACCGGCGTGTCTTCAATATATATCTTGCCTTTCAACCTCAAGGTTTTTTTAGCAATGTTCTTTGTCCCTCTTTTCTAACGGAGTGTTTTCGACCTTGTTCACCTTCGTTGTTTTCTTTTCTCGGATGTGTTCAACCTCTCAAGGTTCTTTGGTCTCACTCGTTTGTCAAAGAAGCAACTTAGTTTACCTATTCTCTTTCTCCTCCGCTTTCCCTCCGGTGCCATTCTAGATCTCGGGACGAGATCCTCTCGTAGTGGTGGAGTGTTGTAACGCCCCGAGACCGATGTGTCAGGTGTCGTTTAGTTATTCGCTGGTGTTGCCTTGTCATTGCTTGCGTGTCATGCATTGCATATCATGTCATCACGCGCATTTCATTTGCATGCGTGTTCGTCTCATGCATCCGAGCATTTTCCCCGTTGTCCGTTTTGCATTCCGGCGATTCGTTCTCCTCCGGTGGTCATTTCTAGCTTTCTTTCATGTGTGGGGATTAAATATTTCCGGATTGGACCGAGTCTTGCCAAGCGGCCTTGGTTTACTACCGGTAGACCGCCTGTCAAGTTTCGTACCATTTGGACTTCGTTTGATACTCCAACGGTTAACCGAGGGACCGAGAAGGCCTCGTGTGTGTTGCAGCCCAACACCTATCCAATTTGGCCCAAAACCCACCTAACTCTGCTCCATCATTTAGAGCGTTCGATCACGATCGTGTGGCTGAAAACCGCACCTCATTTGGACTCTCCTAGCTCCCTCTACCTATAAAAGAGCACCCCTCCCCGAAATTTCAGATCATTTCGCGGATGAACCCTAAAAACCCCTCCCCTCGCGCCGCCGGACGCGTCCTCACCGCGCCCGGACAAGTCCGCTCGGTCACCACGTCACCCAACCGCCGCCGCCAGCCTATCCCGAGCCGCCACCTCACCTACCCTGCGCCCACTTCGCCGCCATCCTCCCGGGGCCCAGATCCGGCCCGCCCCGGGGCCGAACCGGGCCACCACGGGGCCCTCTCTTTGCCGTCGTTTTCCCCAGGCCGATCGGAGCCGCGCCGCCGCACCAGATGCTCCCGCCGGCCACCCGTGCCTCGTCGGAGTCCGTCCCCCTCGCCGGCCTCCGTTCCTCGCGCCTTCGCTGCTACTGCTCCAACCCTCGCCGCCATGAAAATCCATGGAGCCGAGCTCCCGATCTTCGACGCCGGCGTCGCCGAGCCCCGCTGACCTCGGGAACGGGCCCCGCAGCCTCGGCCTCCGCTCCCCGCGCCCGGATCCGCGCGTTCCCTGCCCTCGCCAGCCTCCTCCGCCCCTCCTTGCCGCTGCCCGCCGGCGAACGGCGCCGCCGCCGCCCCCCTGCCTCCCTCGATCCAGGCGGGATCAAGGAGGAGGACCCCCCTCGCGCCTCGTGGGCCTGAGCAGACCAGCAGGCCCAGATCCCTTCGCCACGAGGCCCAGCGCGCCTCCTCACCCCGACGGCCTGCTTCCCCTCCAGCTGGGCCAAGAGCCCATGGTGAGCTGCCCCCCCAGCGGCTCCTTAGTTTCTTTTCTTCTATTGGCCCAATCTGCTCCAAATTCGGCCCATATCATGTTTTTTTCAGCGCCTGGGATTTTTCCTATTTATCCAGAGATGGCCAGTTTTGCAGAAAAGACCCTCATGTTCATGCATATAATAACTCACAATTCGTGCATCGGATTAAAATGATTTATATATGAAACTTGCTTAGAATTTCATCTAGTTTCATAATATGCCACTTTCATCTATGTTTAAAATGTTTAAAATGATGTTTGTTTAAATTTGCTCCTATGCCATGTTAAAATGATTTAATTCATAACTAAATAACCGTAGCTCCGTTTTTAACAAACTTTATATGTAAATGGGGTAGAAAAATGCCTAGTTTAACATGATGGCCTTACTTTGCATGTTTAACAACTCTAAAATATTGTTTAGGGCAGAACAGTATCAAACCTTAAACTATGCATATGAGGATTTTCCGGAATTGTTGTTCGTTGTTTCCGGCCTCATTTAAACTTGCCTAGATAGGTAGTTTTGTTGTGCTTCACCTCTTGCCATGTTAATCAACATTTAATATTTTTGAGTACATAAACAAGAGAGAACTAAATAATTGATGTGGTGTTTTGTCAATATGCATCCCGATGCATATTGTGCTCCACTTAAATTTGTAGGTTTGTTTGTGCACTTTGCCATGCCTTGCTTCATTAAACCGGTCATGCATCATACTTGTTGTGCATCATGCCATGATCGATTGATGGTTGTTTACCATGATTGTTTGCTTCTTTCCGGTGTTGCTTCTTCGGGTTAGTTCCGTTAACGTCGAGTTTGTGAGGACCCGTTCATCTACGTCCGTTTGTCTTCTTCATGGACTCGTTCTTCTTCCTTGCAGGATTTCAGGCAAGATGATCATACCCTCGAAATCACTTCTATCTTTGCTTGCTTAGTTGCTCGCTCTTTTGCTATGCCTATGCTGCGATACCTACCACTTGCTTATCATGCCTCCCATATTGTTGAACCAAGCCTCTAACCCACCTTGTCCTAGCAAACCGTTGATTGGCTATGTTACCGCTTTGCTCAGCCCCTCTTATAGCGTTGTTAGTTGCAGGTGAAGATTGAAGTTTGCTCCTTGTTGGAACTTGGAGATGTTGTTCCTTGTTGGAACATGTTTACTTGTGGGGATATCACTATATATCTTATTTAATTAATGCATCTATATACTTGGTAAAGGGTGGAAGGCTCAGCCTTATGCCTGGTGTTTTGTTCCACTCTTGCCGCCCTAGTTTCCGTCATGTCGGTGTTATGTTCCCGGATTTTGCGTTCCTTATGCGGTTGGGCTATTATGGGAACCCCTTGACAGTTCGTCTTAAGTAAAGCTCTTCCAGCAATGCCCAACATTGGTTTTACCATTCGCCACCTAGCCTCTTTTTCCC
This sequence comes from Triticum aestivum, assembly GCF_018294505.1. Taxonomy (NCBI): domain Eukaryota; kingdom Viridiplantae; phylum Streptophyta; class Magnoliopsida; order Poales; family Poaceae; genus Triticum; species Triticum aestivum. Next base: position 530,395,232 of record NC_057800.1, read on the forward strand.
TTGGGTTTCACGGACTCAAGGGTCATCGTTATTTTATCTCCCCGGGCCAGTGCTCCTCTGAGTGTTGGTCCACCTGTCAGCTGCCGGTGGCCACCAGGGGCAACTCTGGGCTGGCTTACCCGTACCTAAGACAATCTGAGTGTGCCCTGAGAAAGAGATATGTGCAGCTCCTATCGGGATTTGTCGGCACATTCGGACGGTGTTGCTGGTTTAGTTTTACCCTGTCGAAATGTCTTGTTGTACCGGGATACCGAGTCTGATCGGAACATCTCGGGTGGAGGTCTATTCCTTCGTTGACCGTGAGAGCTTGTCATGGGCTAAGTTGGGACACCCCTGCAGGGATTTGAACTTTCGAAAGCCGTGCCCGCGGTTATGGGCAGATGGGAATTTGTTAACGTCCGGTTGTAGAAAACCTGAACTTGACCTTAATTAAAATGAATCAACCGCGTGTGTAACCGTGATGGTCTCTTTTCGGCGGTGTCCGGGAAGTGAACACGGTTGTTGGAGTTATGCTTGACGTAGGTAGTCCAGGATCACTTCTTGATCATACTTTTATCGACCGTGCTTTGCCTTCTCTTCTCGCTCTCATTTGCGTATGTTAGCCACCATATATGCTAGTCGCTTGCTGCAGCTCCACCTCATACCTTTACTTCACCCATAAGCTTAAATAGTCTTGATCGCGAGGGTGCGAGATTGCTGAGTCCCCGTGGCTCACAGATACTTCCAAAACCAGCTTGCAGGTGCCGATGAGTCCGTGCAGATGACGCAACCAAGCTCAGGAGGAGCTCGATGAAGATCTTGTTCTTTGTGTGGTTTCGTTCTAGTTGATCAGTAGTGGAGCCCAGTTGGGGTCGATCGGGGACCTTTGTCGCATTTGGGGTTCTTCCTTTATTTTGGTTCCGTAGTTGGACCATGAGTGTATTTGATTGATGTAATGTTTATTCATGTAATTGTGTGAAGTGGCGATTGTAAGCCAACTATGTATCTCTTTCCCTTATGTATTACATGGGTTGTGTGAAGATTACCTCACTTGCGACATATGCCTTCAATGCAATTATGTCTCTAAGTCGTGCCTCGACACGTGGGAGCTATAGTCGCATCGAGGGTGTTACATTATATATACTTGAATTGTTGACAGGAGCAATTGGTAGCCCCCAAGGGCCGGATCATGATAATATGATGAGTCGGGTCTTCAATAAGACTAGTAAAAAGGACTTTGCATTAGCCCCCAAGTGTCATGGTGCATGCTTGCAGCGACATGAGACTTGCATGTAATCTCAATTTGAATAATGTAGCCCCCAAGTGCCGGTTGTAAGCCTGCAGTGACTCGGGACTATTCCTTCCATTATAGAATAAATCATATCCTTTGATAAAATAGTAGACATTGCGCTATAGCGACTTTGAAAACTCAATAATACCGGTTATTAATAACCATAAAAATCCAACCATGTTGGCTATTCAAGATAATATAATCCGGTATGAAAACCTTATTCATTCAATATCATAATGAAAATTCAGCCAAGTTTGGCTATTTGAATAATATGACACGATGATTTATTAGCGCATGATTCCAATGGCGCAATCCAAATATATATACTGGCGACTTATAGTCCAAAGCCAGGCCGGTTTAACAAACCTGTTTCTGCATACAGCAAGTTTAAAGTGTCCTGGCGGTTTACCGCCGGACGGGTCATATTGCCCAACATATAACCTGCTGCACTTAAGAATAATCAAATATGAAATATATCATACCTGTGACATTGAATCACATCGTTGATTTACCAACTTTTTGTAGTAGAGGTAATAACCCAAATTTTGAGTACTGATAACTCCTTCCATATTGTGCCTGTTTATGATAAAACCGTGCCAGGTTGTGATAAACACCGGTTTACTCCATAAGAGGATGTTAACAACAAGGATCAAACCGGGCAAATAGTCTCCAGATTGACGTGAACTGTGTTCCGTCAATTGATTGGTTGAAAACTTTGTCGGTTTAAAAAACGCAATAAAAAAGAAAAAAAGTATCTTGCAAAGAAAAGTGTGAAGCAAAAGCAATGACAAAACCGTTTGCAAAAAAGGTTTATTTGAGCTGATCAAATGGCGTTACCATGGCCGAACACGACCAAGTTCCCGTTAGGTGTAACTATGGTTCTAGTCAGCCAGGTCCCCAAATGAAACCGTGGCATTTATGCCGACCAAGTGGCATGGCAATGGTTCGGGTTCGACCAAGCCCCCAAGTGATTCTGTGGCCTTAGGCCGATCAAGAGGCATGACTGGTTCAGACGTGACCAAGTCCCCAAGTGATCTGGTGGCTCTCGCCTATCAAGAGGTATGGTATTGGTTCGGACACGACCAAACCTCCAAGTGATATAACATGATGCTTTTAAAAAGCGAACTCAAGGGGTAAACCAGAGGCCGCTTTAGAACAACTCCGTGTAACCACACAGGATGTAAAAGAACAGATACCCCGCTTTATGAAGCAGAAGCCCCCATGTGATCAATAATATATCAGGCTAGTAAGGCGGGATACCCATGTTTGAACCGCGCATCATGGCAGCAGGTCCTCTTCGGCAATTTTTAACTTTTTGCAAGAGATAAATTCTTCTTGAACCAGGATCTTGAACCGGATATTGAGAGCTTTAAAGCTTTGTGGGAGACATCTTTCCCTTAAACCGGATTTTAAACCGGAATCTTCATTTTCAGCCGGAAAATTTTTCTGACGACCTTTAAACTCGAGTTTGCGAGAAGTTAATTCCTTTTTGAACCGGACATTGTTAAACCGGATTTGAGTGCTCCAGAGCTTTGTGGGAGAACAGATTTCCCTTGAACCGGACTATAAACCGGATATTTGAGAGCTGCAGTCAGACTGACTTCCCTTGAGCCAGATTTCAAACCGGAATCCTTTCTGATGACCCGGATCTTCTTCATTGAGCCGGGATTTTGTAACTGTCATATACTTTCTAAACCGGAAATTTTCTGACGGCCTTTAAACTTTCATCAATATAACAGTAGCCTCCAGGACTGGGTTATCTTTCCCTCCATCATCCCGGGGTTCTTAAACCGGCTGAAACTGGCAAGATTTGTTGAGTCATGTCATCGTAGCCCCCGAGTCTCAGAAGTGACTCAAGGAGTTGGCTTGAGACTCTCCATATTTGACCGTGATATAAACCGCCATAACTTGTATATCATTGGCGTTGATAGCACGATGTGAATCCATAGAAGGTTGAGGTGACTGCGACGGGTTGTAAATGATCCCATATGAGACGTGTCAGCAACTCGGCCAATGGTTCCTTCCAACTGACGATTTGAAGTTAATCAAAACTGTAGTGGCGGCGACTTGTGCGCCCAATAAACAGCTCATGCAGACAGGTGCGGCCCGGTATGTTGATGTAGACCAGGCCGCGAGAGACGAACGACAAAGACGACCGTAGCATCAGAGGCGGCTCAGATAGATGAGTCAGCCGCGGCGTTGTAAGCCGGTGCGGATGGGCAAGTTGTCCTTCTTGTTGTAAGCCGGCGTGGTCGCTAGAGACGGCCACGGTGTTGTAAGCCGGCGCAGTCGCGAGAGACGGCCATGGCGTTGTAAGCCGGTGCGGGAGTCCGTTGAGTAACAACGACCACCTGTGCCAAAAAATGTTGGCGTGCCTCCATCTCCTCGGTATAATATCACTTTTTGTCATAAATAATTGCCCTGCATAAATAATATTGCAGACCAAGGCAAAGATAAACTTGTTTTTTGACAAAAGCAACATGTGCTAATAAAACAAAATTGGATTGATATCACCTGATTTGTTTGGATGAACACAGTCACTGATACTGGATAATGGCTGAGTACTAGCACTGTCATTATGACATCATCTGTACTAGTGCTAGTAACCATCAAACGCCCCATGTGCAGATTAATCCATTGACACACAGCATGTGAGGGAGCCAATCCATTGAACTTCACATGTGTCTGACATTGCATGGCAACTGCCCGGGTGCTCCTGATCAACCATGCGACGGAAGGGCGACGCTGCTGATTATATTGGAGGTCCCTGACGGCGGTAAGCGGCTGGTTGACACCTTGCAGGTAGTCCATACTGATTTAACCCACGTCAAGCTTCCTCAGGTGTTTAAATATATCGCGGCAGAGAAGCGACGGACAAGCAGGCCACGACTGGTTGGAAAGGAGTAAGTTTTAGCAGAGGCCAGTGCAGCCACGCAGCTCGGCGACCGGCACCTCAACACAGCAGCGGTGGAGGCGATTTAAAGGCAGAGCCGCTCGGTGAGAGGAAGTGAGACCGGGGCAGTCTTGCTGGGCGTGGCAGCCAGCGGCTTAACGCGGCGACGATGGAGGCGACTCTCCGGCGGTGGCGACTCGCAGCCGAAACCGAGGCGGATTGGTGTCAGGGCAGAGACCGGTGACTCAGCTGTGGTGCCGTCGGACGACGAAGGCGGCGGCTCACTGATGGCGGCTCAAGGCACCCTGTCACTACCGCAGCAAGAGCAACGACTCGGAGACCCGGACGATCCGCAGCAAAGGCGGAGACCGCGGCAGAGGGACACCGGCGATTCGGCTGATTGAGCCTGTGGTGACGGGCACGGTTGAAGATCGGTGACTCTCCGGCACGGCGACTCCCTGGCGCTGTGGCCGACAGACTGGTTTGACGCGTCGGCCGCAGCAAGGCAGATGGACGGGGCGCGGCGGCGGCTCGCGGAGTAGCCACGGCGGCAATGGCTTGAGGAGGCCTCCTGCGGCCGCGGGTTGACGGAGGTGGCGGAGGCGATCCCCCGGCTCGACGCGACGCATAAGTCGACAACAGGGCGGGTCAACGGAGGAGTCCGGGTCCGAGAACAATTCGCTCCCGGGTCGTGGCCCTTTTTTTTAACCGGACAAAGAACCAGATGTAGCCAGCTGGCTCAGATTTGACAAAGATCCAGTCGAGCACGCGGTGGATGCAGAGGAAGCGCAAGGCGGGTCTTGGTGATGACGACTCGGACGGCCGCCGTGGCGGCGGTGAGGCCGGGTCAAATTGACCCGGCGGCGGTTCAATACCAGGACGGCAGCCGGGCGGCGGTTCAAAGGCGCGGTCGCAAGGCAGAACGGTCTCAAGGCACAGGGTCCATGACGGTTTGACCTTAGTCTTCACGTGGAAACAATGATAATTGGTCAGTGACTGCTTCCTCGGTGACTTGTGGTGGCTCTATTGATCTCGGCGGCTTACCACGATGAACAGGTGTTAACCCTAGTTTTTCTTGAACCTTGGACGGGTATTCGATCTGACTGCTTGTCCTTGAGATCATGTAAATTCTGCTGTAACGACTCTTCTTCATTCAAAAAATTGTGGACTTCTCGATCCCCATAAGAGATCCCTCCAAGAACTCAACACCACCGTGCGCTAGCCCCACGGTGGGCGCCAACTGTCGTGGAATTGTCACGCCAGATGTCCTTAGTGTCAGGACTTAGTCACGAGGCCAACGCATCTATGTGGTAGCTTGAGAGGGGTTGAGCGGGACGAGAGACGCGATGTTTTACCCAGGTTCGGCCCCTCACGGTGGAGGTAAAAACCTACATCCTGCTTCATTGATATTGATGATGATGATCACGATTACAAGAGTGCTCTATCTCGAGAGCTATTGTCTAAACCTAACTTGTCCAACTTGTGGAACTTATGAATCTTGTTCCCTTTTGGGGAGCCCTGCCCCTCCTTATATATATGTTGAAGGGGCGGTTTACATGTGGAGTCCTATTAGGATTAGGACTAGTCTATCTCTAATACAAACCGGATATAAGTCCAGGTCTTAACTCCTTGTAAGATAAATATTTCTTATGCCTTTCCTCTTAAACCGGCCCATCATTAAACGTGAACCGGCCTTCTGGGCCTTGGGCCTTATCATCCGTCTGTCCCGCAGGCCGGGTTACTTGTGAGTCATAATGACCAGGCAGGTTGCTTGTAAACCACCAGGTCAGGGTGGGTCGCCAGTAACTCGCCAAGTGTCAGCGGGGTCTTCAGATAAACCGCCAAGTGTCAGCGGGGTCTTCAGATAAACCGCCAAGTCCGACCGGGTTAACTTCCGGCCGGTTTACACCGCGGGGTATATCCCCGACAATAATCCACCTCGGTCATATCGTAGCAGTGCTTAGGCGAAGCCCTGTGTCGGTAGCATCATCATCACCATCATCACGCCGTCGTGCTGACGGAACTCTCCCTCGAAGCTATGCTGGATCGGAGTTCGTGGGACGTCACCGAGCTGAACGTGTGCTGAACTCAAAGGTGCCGTATGTTCGGTACTTGGATCGGTCGGATCGTGAAGACGTATTACTACATCAACCACGTTCTCATAACGCTTCCGCTTGCAGTCTACGAGGGTACGTGGACGACACTCTCCCCTCTCGTTGCTATGCATCACCATGATCTTGCGTGTGCGTAGGAATTTTTTTGAAATTACTGCGTTCCCCAACACCTATCCCCGACAGTTTCTGGGTCGTGTGGGAAGGACCCCCCTATCGCCCACACTCACTTGGCGACGGTTCCAAATGCCGTCACGGAAAGGGGTTAAAAACCGTTTGTTTAGGACCGACGCGCACCAGTGTTAAGTTTTATTATTATTGCTTTCTCCATGACTTATACATATTCCTTTGACTATGAGATTATGCAACTCTCGAATACCGGAGGAACGTCACAACGTAACTGGGTGATTATAAAGATGCTCTACAGGTGTCTCTGAAGGTGTTTGTTGGGTTGGCATAGATCAAGATTATGATTTGTCACTCTGAATATCGGAGAGGTATCTCTGGGCCCTCTCGGTAATGCACATCACGATAACCCTTGCAAGCCATGTTACTAATGAGTTAGTTGCGGCATGATGCATTACGGAATGAGTACAGATACTTGCCGGTAACGAGATTGAACTAGGTATGAAGATACCGACGATCAAATCTCGGGCAAGTAACATACCGATTACAAAGGGAATGACGTATGTTGTCATTGCGGTTTGACCGATAAAGATCTTCGTAGAATATGTAGGAACCACTATGAGCATCCAAGTTCCGCTGTTGGTTATTGATCGAAGATGTATCTCAGTCATGTCTACATAGTTCTCGAACCCGTACAGTCTGCACGCTTAATGTTCGATGATGATTTGTATTATGAGTTATGTGTTTTGGTGACCAAAGATTCTTCAGAGTCCCGGATGAGATCACGGACATGACGAGGAGTCTCGAAATGGTCGAGAGATAAAGATTGATATATTGGACGATAGTATTCGGACACCAGAAGTGTTTCAGAATGTATCAGGTGCATATCGGAGTATCGGGGGGTTACCGGAACCCCGGGGGGAGATATGGGCCATATGGGCCATAGAGGGGAGGCAGCCCACAAGGGGTGGCGCCCCCCATGGGGAGTCCGAATTGGACAAGGGGAGGGGGTGCGGCCCCCCTTTCCTTCTCCTCCTCCCCCTCCTACTCCTTCCCCCTTTCCCCTTCCGGTAAAAGGAAAGGGGGAGGGGGCGAATTGGACTAGGGGTCCAAGTGGGACTCCTCCCACTTGGCGCGCCCTAGGCAGGCCTCCTCCCCTCTCCCTCCTTTATACACGGGGGCAGGGGGCCCTCTAAGAACATCAATTGTTTCTTAGCCGTGTGCGGTGCCCCCCTTAACAGTTTACTCCTTTGGTCATATTGTCGTAGTGCTTAGGCGAAGCCCTGCACAGATCAGATCACCATCACCGTCACCACGCCGTCGTGCTGACGAAACTCTCCCTCGACACTTTGCTGGATCAAGAGTCCGAGGGACGTCATCGATCTGATCTTGTGCAGAACTCGGAGGTGTCGTACGTTCGGTGCTTGATCGGTTGAATTAAGAAGACGTTCGACTACATCAACCGCGTTAAGCTAACGCTTCCTCTTTCGGGCTATGAGGGTATGTGGACACACTCTCCCCTCTCGTTGCTATGCATATCCTAAATAGATCTTGCGTGATCGTAGGAATATTTTTGAAATTGCATGCTACGTTCCACAACAGTTGTATCAGTCATCCTCCTCCTCCCTCCTTCATTTTTGTTCGTATCTGGAGTTCCTCCTCCCCCGGTCATCCATAGTAGATGTTGATTTGTGACCTCGGTATGATGTTTCTATCGAGCTTTAGTGTTCCCTCAACTCCCCTCGTTTGTCTTCGTCCAGATCTCGGCATCCCATAGTCAAATCTGGTGCCACACCCCGCCTTGGTCGACGTTGTCCAGATCCTAGCGTCAGACCACAAGATTTTGGCATTCCTCCCTCTTTGTCGCCTCACTCACCTTGATGTGAATGAATATGGTCCTTATTTTGGTCGTTTGGATGTGTGCGGTCCTCTCCCCAGCCATTGATGCCCTGCCCTTGTTGCTAGGCTGATCTCTCTTTTGTGGATCTTTCCCCACCTGGTTTCTGTTTGGTAATGAGACATCTACGTGGTCGTGCTCTCCTTGCTTCGGTCCTATGCCAGTTATGATGTTGTGGTCGTCCTGACACCCTTTCTTAAGCAACTGTGACTTTGGGCTATTAGCAGATGCCATCCTAGAGAGGCTTGTGCTTATGCTATAGTGGTCATCCCTCCCAGTTGATGCAGGTCCTTTGATGTATGGTTGTGCTTTTGATGTATGGTTGTGCTTTCTTACATGTGTGTTGTCCATACTTGTTCTTGCTTGGGTTGCTAGTCTTTTGCCTAAGTCGCTTGATTGGTGCTTGTGTACACAATCCTTAGACCGTTCATCCTTTATTAGGTTGTGTTGTGCTCTCATGTTGTGCCATCTTTGGCATTGTGTTGGTGCTGCCATCTTTAGTGTTGCTATCTCCTTTCTATATCAATGAATACATGCGACTCCCACAAATGATTTGAGAAAAAAAGATAATATCAAGTGAAACTTGTGCAAGGGTTGTTTGATTACACATCTCTTGCCCTCCCCTAAAGATGAACTCCATACACTACCTCCTAAACTTAACCTCACAATGTTTAAGTGGCTTGGGGGTGGGAACTAGTCCTTGCCATAATCTTAACTCCCGATAAAACTTTCATTGATCTCTCTTTCCTTTCGCATACATAAACCCCATTTCGACTGTATTTGCACACAATGCCAATTCTGACCTTGATGTCTCTATTGCACACATTTCAAATATATTTATTACTTTTAAAGTTCAAATTCAAACCCAACATAGAGTTCAAATGAAATAAATAATAAGCATGATAAAGGCATGATGATGCATGCTGAGTATTGCCTATGAAGTTCCCCCAAGTGTTTCACAAGATCATCCCAGAGTTTGATCAGGACATCCCTACTAGTTACACCCACATCCACAGATGCTTGAGCTCCACAAATAGAAGGGCGAATTACTAGAGCTCGCACATGCAACTTAAATATAAGATTATAAGGTACCTTTTGTTTCTAGAACTTTCTCTAATACTCATGAGATTATGATGTTACTCATTTTTCTTCCATGGTCACTTTTATTACCTCATATTGTAGCATTAAGAGGATACAAAGCATAATGTGCATACATCTGGCTTCACTTGACTAGGATGAACACAACCAAGAACCAACACTAACACACACAAGAATAGATAAAGGTGACGACCAAAGCAAAGTTAAACTAGATCGATACCATGCACAACTCGATTTACACAAGGTGTATGGAGGGCATGTTCGTGGACTATGTTTCCAACCCTGCGAGGCTAAAAACATTTGTCGCCACCTCGTCCAATCGTGTACGCACTACCATAAACAATGACGATGCATCGGTCCTTATAGAGTAGATCATGAACGGAGTGAGTGCATACGATGGATTTTTACCATAAAAACTATGTCATTTCTACATAGCCAAAACAATCATAACAATGTTCTCCTACTCTTACAACTACACTAACTTACATGGTATACCATCATGCCAGTGACCGTACATATTGGAAACACTGCGTGGTGGTTATAAGTTGTCTAACAGAAGTATGTTTGTATTGTTAAGAAATGAAGGACCTAACATGAATTTTATTTATTATTTATAACAGTTTTTAAGGGGAGGTAATCATGGCTAGCTACACTAATATCATAGGACAATTATCTCATTCTCAATGCATTATTCTAATTCTCAGACTTTTTTCAACTTCATGAACTTTATACAAATGTGCAAACTTTTTTAAACTCATGAAGATTTTACTTTTTTTTTCAAAATCACGAACATTTTTTAGTTTAAAAAGTCGATAGCTGGTTTTTTTCTTGCACAACACAACAACACGAGAAAAAGAAAAAAGGCTAGCAACAAAAACAAATCAAGCTGAACAAACACACATGTGGGCGGTCTAGCAAGCTTATTGGGCCAGCCCATGCGCACGAGCACCTGTTGCGCTACGAGATCTAAGAGACGCTATAAGCTCTCGCATTTTCTATACAACGCCTTCTGTGCCCGTTACTTCTATTTCACACACACCCCTCTGTCCTCTCGATCTAAATGGTCCGGCCCAAACATACCACAGGAAGCTCACCTCTCCCGGTTGCGAGAAGCTTCTAGAAGCTTCCCAGTTGTTTCTTTTATTATTTCATTTTTGTTTTTGCTAGACCGGTCTTTGTTTGGTTCCTCTTTCTTTTTCTGTTTATTTTCTTTAATATTTTTCCTTTTTATTAAATTTATTTCTCTTTCTTTATTTTTATTTTGTTTTTTTAATGCATGAACTTTGTCAAGTTTGATGAGTTTTTTTTCAAAATCAATGAACTATTTTTTAAAATTTGATGAACCTTTTTTGAAAGACGATGAACTTTTTGCAAATTCAATGATTTTTTTTCAAAATCGATAACTTTTTATAAACATTGTTATACTTTTTAAATTTTTTTAAAAAATCGGTGAACATTTTTAGTTCATATTTTTTGTTATTTTTCGTAATTTGTCGAAAGTCAATGGTTGTCCAGTCAACTAGTCTTTTTTGTGTCAACTAGTCAACTATGACTGAGCAAACGCGATCGAGCGACCAGGGAAACCAGTCGAGTGTTTGCCTTCTTCTTGGTCCAACCTATCAGAGGGGAGCGTGAGCGGTGGGGAACTATTCAGACGTTTGTAAGGCGCCAAACAGCCCCCCTTTAAGCTATGTGCAGGTCTCATGAGCAGCTTTGTCTATTATGTGAGACACAAGCTTCAGCAGCACTAGTAATGGGCATATCCAAGTAGTAGCTCCTTGCAGGTTAGTTCATTTTTCTTCTCATTTTTTATTTGTCCCTTTTTTCGTTTTGTTCATATTTAAAGAAAATACTGAATACATATATAAAACTTATATTGACTTTAAATTTAAAAACTGTGAATTTGAAAATCATTAACACAGTGTAAATTAATTTTTGGCATAGTTTAAAAAAATGTTGATACATTCAGAAAAATATTTGTGATATTTAAAAAAGATTATCATGTTTCTAAAAAAAATCCACGTGTAATTTATAAATAAATACTATATAATGTAAAGAGATGCTTATGTAATTCAAAAAGAATGTTTTGAACCATTCAAAATATATGTGCTGCATTTCAGAAAATGCCACACATTTCAAAATATGTTCATAACATTACAAAATTTGTGTAGCGTAATTTTGTCAGCTCATTCAAAAATTGGAAGAACGTGTATTAAAAAATGTTCAAAAACATGTACTTGAAAAATGTTAAATGTGTATAAAATAATGCTTCATATGTGTACGAAAATGCACAACGTGTATAAAACTATATATATTAAAACATATATTTAATAAAATTTATCATGTATTTACAAAAATATGAATCTTTTATAAAATAATGTCCCTGATGTATACTAAAAATGTGCAATGTACTAGCAGCGTGCCCATGTGTTGCTACGAAACTAAATTATAAGGTGTAAGGCCACGACTTAAGAGCATAATTTTGAGTTAGAGTCACATTTTTTTTTATTTGTGCATTCTTCAAGTGTAAAAGTAGTAGTGTATTTGTTAATTTGTTTTAAATCCACATGTGAGTTAAAGTGCATTTATTTATTGATGTCTCTTGGAAGATTGATAGTCCCACATGTGGGTAAGGGTGCATTTTTTTATTGGTGAAGGGTGTTGGTCCCACACCACCAACTCTAACCTTTATAAGTAGGGAAGTTATGAAAAAAGTAGGGATGTGTTGAAAAAAGTAAAAAAAAAGAAAAAGAAAGGAAGAAAGCCGAAACCTAAAAACAAAACTGTTGAAAATTGACACAAAAAACCATTGAAAACAAACACCGGAAATCAAGTAAAAATAAAAATAAAATAAAAACCCAAAACCGAAAAAGCAATGAAAACCAACACAGAAAAGGCATAGAAAAGAAATACTCCCTCCGTCCGAAAAAGCATTTTGTCCCACAAATAGATATATTTAGCACTTGATACATCCATTTGAGAAACAAGCTTGAGACAAACTTTTTCGGACGGAGAGAGTAGCTCCTAAAGCCCGCTCCCGCAGGAGCCCAGATTGGGCCACCAACTTCCACATTTCCTTTTGGAACACCATTTCCTCTCTGTTTACTGTGTTGCCGAACACGTTTGTCGAACGACAATGACAGCCTCATATCGATTGGATGCACAAGCTACTAGGATTTTTGAAAGATTGAAATCCTTAGAAAATTTCCCTACGTTGGTTGTTTGATTCATAGAATTGGATTACATAGGAAATTTCCTATGAAATCTTTTGTACTACATTTCATAAAAAATCTAACATCCACTTCAATCTCTCTTTATAATTTTTTTGTTTTTTCTATGGCATCAAACACTAGCTAATCCTATAAGATTTAAGAGGATATATGCCCTCCATTCCTATATTTTTTCTATTCCTATATTTTTAGAATCCTGCGAATCGAAAAGGCCCTAAGCATACCATATCTGGATCAGTTTTGTTTAGGCACCGCAATGCCCGCCCTTTGTCGTCATCAGAATTTTTGGAATTTACAGTTTATTTCTGCGCTAGCTGCTTTCTCATTTCTGTCCAAATCAAGGACCTTATATATGTACACCTGCACCGTCAGTAACATCGAGGATCGATCGATCATCGCCCGCCTCGTCGAGACCACGCTCGCACACGCATGCAAGATGCGCGCATCGGCATATATACACATGGACATGGATGATACACTACACACGCATGAGGCTAGCTGCTAGACGAACTCGTCCTCCATTTCCTGTATGGACTTGCCGGCGGAGGCGATCTGGCGGTTGGAGGTCATCTTCTCGGCAACCATGAGGCCCTTGTAGCTCCGTATCTCGGCCTGCCGCTCCTTCACCACCCTCTCCATCTCCTCCCTGCGCTTCTGCGCACGCCACAAGAGAAAAAAGTTAGCCGGTTGTCACCATGACAGGCTTTGATTTAGGCTGCCCGTAATGAGAGTATCATAGATTGTATCATGCATGCGAACTAAGCAATTTTGATTTAATGGCATAGAATTAAATGAAGAAAGAGAGGCTTGAGTATCATATTATGATACCGTATCATATTAAATGATGTGCTATTTTGTGTCATGTATGGCAATAAATGTAGTTCTCTATGATACCAACATATGATACTATGCATTAGGGATGTAGTATCATAGACTAGTATCATATGCACGATACTAGTATATGATACTTCCCATTACAACCAGCTTTAGCTAGAAAGGTCGAGCTGGCATGCATGATGCAAGCATGCGTTGCGTGCCTTGTCTTTCAGCTGCATCTTCCGCTCGGCCTTCTCCGCTGCATTTGATGCATCTTTCTCGGCTACACACACACACACATTTGCAAATTAGCGAATGAAATCCCAGTTGCACGTGCATGCATGCATGGTGTACTACACGTGCACACGAAATGGAGATCTCTAGCTTGTGTATGCGTATGTACCTTTGAGGTCTGGTCGGCGCTCGACCCTGGTCTTATTCAACCTGTTGAGGATCTCATTGACACGCTTCTCCACTGTCAAGACGTGTACCTGTTGGCGGACAGTAGATTGTATATAAACATTTGTTTGTCGCAAAGACATGAATCAACTTATGATTAGCCAACACTCGCAAAATAAATAAATTATGATTAGCCAAGGGCCAACGCAAGAAATGAAGCATGCTAGAGTCAGTTAGCATCGGCGACGGTTGGGACCGCCGGCAGCTAAGCAGCTACAGGTATGCGCAAGACAAGACAGATTTCTTTCAACTGGTCATGAATTGGCAGCTTTCGTTATAATGGTTATTTTCTCATCGAATGTTCGCAATTATTGCGCAAGATAATCTAGTTAATTTTTAAAGGTTTCTTATCCAATTATTGTTCGTGCTACTCGAAATGCTTCTATAACTTGATACCACTGCATACATGCTTTAACAACTGAGCCTAATTGAAACGCTACAATCGATCAAGCATATGTCTATATACATATTTTCTTCTTAAATTTGTTAAATAACTGCCAATGGAGGCGTTAGTAGTACTACTAGCAAACGGGTAGAAGTGGTAATTGATTACCATCCGATGGTTGTGGAAGCCAACTTGGCCGACATCCATGGACGTCGCCTTCTTGAGGTTAGACCATGGCGTGTAGACCACCTCCACATTGTTCATCTTGTTTCCTGCACGATAAACACATGCATGCATGAATGATTTAGCCAGCACCCATTATCGGCCCAACTTGTCACGTTCTGACGATCACAATCACTCGCACATACAGTATAGGCCAGTTATCGACCCAAGGCAGATAATGCAAAGGGGCCCATGCATGGCATGCATAGAGAGGCCGGCAATAATACACCAGAAAAAGTTGCTGTAATGGGCACAGAAAGAGATAGTAGCAATGTGCATGATGCAGCTTTGCACTAGACACGGCCGGTCACAGTCACAGCACGAGCTAATTTCTGAGGTCCGTGCTCAGATGGCAAACATAGTTGAACATATCAATGTTTTGTGGGGTACCATATTTCTGAGGGAACTTTTTGGTAGCAAGAAAATCTTGCTAGCTAACACAATCTTCAGTAGCAGTATAAACAATGCAATGAGTTTCTTTCATGTATACCTTGAATGGAATGCGCTTTTACGAGCTGCGCACAATCCTCCAGGAGGCCTTCGCTGATGGTGTCTATGGACTCGCCTTTCTTGAGCCTCAGGTAGACGTGCGCCGAGGACACCTTGTCCACATGGAACCTGCAGCGCAGATGGTGCGCCAGCGTGCATGCAGCAACCCTGATTAATAATTATCCCGTACAATCATCGTTGCTTTGCTTAATAAACGGGCTAGCTAGGTTGTACTACAGCACGATATCCACTGAGCTCGAGGGTTGCTTATTTTTCAGCAATATAATAAACCAGTAAAATAAGTAGTCCAGTTTGCAGCGCGAGCCGAGGGCGAGGTCCTCTAGACGATAGATATATACAGGGTGTTTTGGCCCTAGCTACGCTCGTGTTGTGTGATGCAGATGGCAGACTGGGGGACGATAGTCACGCACGCGGCATGTTTCGAGCAGCTCGGGTCGTATCTACTCTACGCAGTTTGGTAGTTGGAGTGTCCTTGCCAGCCTCGTCATGGCCTCGTCACGAGTCAATCCGCGCGCTCCCTCTGCTTCTCTGCATTCTCTCTCGTTCTGGCCGGCTGGCCGGCCGGTCTGTCTCTCTCTCTCCGTAATGAGTTTAAATGTACTCGTACTAAACTGTTCATGATTAACTAGGGTAAACTATTCAAGATTAACTAGGGATTAACTATTATACCCCACGTGCATATTTATATACGGAGGAACTACCATGAGTATATCCATCGATCGACACACACACAGAGAGAGAGAGAGAGAGAGGCGAAGCTAGAGACTAGAGTTTGGCAAATGCTCGTACCAGACGTCCTCGGGGAGGCCGTACTTGATGAGCTCCTCGTTCTCGTTCTTGTCGGCGCCCATGTAGATGGTGTAGTCGCCGGCGTCCGGCCGCGCCTTGAAGTAGAACACCATTGCCAGTACTGATTCTCTTCTCTCTCTCTCTCTCTCTGTGTGTGTGTGTGTGTGTGTGTGTCTTCCTCCTGGAAGTTCAGCTCAGCAACCGTATATCCAGGCGACCGTGCGTAGGGTAGTTTTACCGCACATTAAGAAGAGGCAGAGGCCGAGAAAGAAGAGGCAACAGACGCAGGCGGGGGCGAAGGGAGGGAAGGAGGGAGACGGCAGAGCGACGAACCAGGCAATGAAGCAGCATGGGCGGGTATAAAAAGGCGACGGCCGGGGCTAAAATCTCAAAGGTCTTCTCTTCTTTACTCCAAGGCGGTTGGGTTGGGTCGCCACGTGGAGACACGATGGATTCGATTAAACAAATGCGACCGGGGAGCGGGGCCTTATCCTCGCAGCTTTTGCTCCTCCCACTCCGCCCCTCTTTAATTAGCATAATAATAATTGGTTAAACCTCTTTTTTCCTTAACCAATGAGAGGAGTCAGGCTAGGGGGAATTTTTTTTAACATCAGGTCAGACACAAGCACTCATACACACGCGCATACACTCACCTCTATGAACGCACACTCGCACATCCTATCTCTATGAGCATCTTCGAAAGACTGAGCCGTCATATCATTTTTAAATTTACAAAGCCATCGTAAGCATTTCATCGTCGACGGGAACATTTCTTCCCACTGAATCCGCATCGTCAAAAATCCTGTAATAAATTCAGAAATAAATGCGAGCATCAAGATTTAAACCCTGATAGACTGGGGATACCATGGTTCTCTTAACCATCCAATCACAGATTGGTTTGCTCACAGGGGAAACTTGGCAAGGTGGTAGTAATCTAACAAATCCCTCGCTGATTTCTTTCGTTTTCTTTGCCATGAATCTACCTCTGATCTGTGCCTGACCTGGCAGCAGTCGCAGTGGATATACTCCTCCTACCGGAGCCCCCCACTTAAAATACGATCTCAACGCAGCTCCCTATTGGTGGCGTTGTAAAAGCGCCGTATCTTTGGCGAGAACGACGTCTGTTTCGATCGATTCCGGCCGAACCAAGAAACGGGCCGCTTTCCTTCTCAACGCTCCCTTGTTGGTTCGTTCGGTGCGTCGGCGTACCGGGGACCGGGCGCGGCATGGCCAGCGGGGATGGGGTGCTCGTCGGATGCGTGGATGCGGCCGAAAGATTTTCCAGCGTGGATGGTCGAAAGCAAGGACCGGACTTCCAACCGAGGCAGATCCAATGGAGTGTGTGCCTGCCTCCGCCCACGTTATTCTTGTTCTTTCTGGATTTTTTTACGACTCCGTGTTGGAAATATTAGCACTTTCTTAACTATTTTAATCCACGAGTAAACAGTAAACATGGTAAATACGATATGCATCTTATACCAATACCTAAGCATGTGAGCATGTATATTACATAGAACCGAAACATCTATAAACAACATATATACAGCCATCACATGAACGAGCAAATAGGGGATGAACGAGTCATACCCTCCGGTTGGCTAGGCCAACGCGGCGGCGACAGCAGCAGTCTTGGCATCGACCGAGGCCTTCTTCTTGACAGCAGTGTTGTCAGCCATGGAGTCGATGCAGGGGAAGTAGTGGAAGCAGAGGCGGACGGAGACGGGGACGGATCGGGAGTGGTTGCGTCGAGACGCTCCTCAAAAATCTTATTGTCGTTCTTCCGGGCAGGATCTCGAATGAGTTCCGAAGGCACTTACTCTCCCGACCAACCGTGCACCCGGTCGTCGGGATGGGATCGTCGGAAGCAGCACATTGAGAGGAACAGTAGATAACGGCTAGGGTTGTGCAAGAGGGAGGGAGTGAAGTGAGTTACGGTTCACTCCACTGACCAGTGCCTTCTTATATAGGCCGTCGGGTAGATGGTCCTGGGCTCAGGCCCATGACCGAGTCCGCGAACATCCCACGGTCCAATGTCAACCCGCGGCGCGCGCGTGTCCTGAGGAGGCGAGGCGTGGCGTGGCGAGGCGAGGGGGCGGCGGAGGAGGAGGAGCGTGTGTGTACAACTCCTATTCCCAAGCTCCCAATAACAAGTGGTGGAGCAGCCCTTATAAAGAGGTCTCACTCTTCTTACTGTAGCAGTATGGTACTAAACTTCCCACACTTCCCACCACTTGCCATGCATAACATGGGGCTTAGAGATTAACCAGGGATTATTGTCTTATATGGGCCTAAGCCCATCCATAATCCAACAATCCCCCACGAGATCTCGAAGCTGTCAATTGTTCCAAACAATGTTTGATATATCAGAATTGTAAGTGGGGACTATTAAGTTGAACTTCCACCTAGAGCAATAGGATTAGAGTTCTTCACAACTGAACAATGGACTATGCCTTGAATTGTCAGTTTGGCGTGTAGAAGTCTCGCCTATTGTCAGCTGATACATGGTTGCCGAAGGCTAAACCCCACGGATGGAGCTTATTAGTCATACCATGTACCTTCTCATGAGCTTCCTAAAGATTACCCAATCTCATAGACTTTGACCAGCAGTCGGGCTCACATAGGTGTGTTTCTCCAAAGAATACTCTCTAGGTAAGCATCTTACTTACACAAGCTTTGGAACACATTAACACAAAAGTTGGCCTGCCTTACAGAATTGAGAGTATTATTGCATCTCCAATGGAGTAGGTTAATTAAGGATATTCTCCTGACTTGACCGCTGGATTGTTTTCCAAGGTCCTGATTCACGGGATCTCCGATCACATAGGTTGGGTTACCCCATGGCAACTTACATGGGTCTCATGCCCATCTTCCTTGATGCATTTTTTATCACAGTACGTGACAGCCCTTTCGTAAAAGGGTCTGCCAGATTTTTAGCAGTCTGGATATAATCCAACGCTACAACTTCGGAGTTTCTTGATTTTTGACATATTTTAATCTTCTTCTTATGTGCTTTGTGCATTTCATGTTATCCTTTGAACTCTTAGCCTTGGCAATCACCATTTGATTGTCACAGTTCATAAGGACACTCAGGACTGGTTTATCAACCACTGGCAAATCCATCAAAAGCTCTTGAAGCCATTCTGCTTCAACGCATGATGTGTCTAATGCTGTGAGTTCTACTTCCATAGTCGATCTCGTTAAGATTGCCTACTTGCAAGACTTCCAAGAAACAGCACCTCCACCAAGTGTGAAGATATATCCACTTATGACTTTCATCTCATCAGCATCAGATATCCAATTCGAATCACTATACCCCTCAAGTACCGTCAGGTACCCAGAATAGTGAATTCCATAGCTCACAGTACCTTGCAAATAACGCATGACTCGTTCAACGGCATGCAAGTGCACATCTCCTGGATTGGAAACAAACCGGCTCAGTTTGCACACAACAAATAAGATGTCAGGACGAATAGCACAAACTAGGTACATCAGTGAACCAACCACTTGAGAATATCTCAATTGATCTACAACCGTGCCTTCAAACATTCGAATCCGCACGCTAGGATCATATGGTGTTGCAGAAGGTTTGCAGTCTGAATATCCAAAATGACTCAAAATCTTCTCAACATAGTGGGATTGCAAAAGTGTAATTTCACCCTTAGTGTCTCTAAGTAGCATTATGTTCAAGATAACATCATCCACATCCAGGTCTTTCATCTCAAAGTTATGAGATAAAAAGGCCTTACCTCCTCAATTAGTTTGAGGTGGGTCCCAAATATCGGTATGTCATCGACATACATACACGGTATAACTCCTTCTCCCCCACCATAGCGATAGTATACACATTTGTCAGCTTCGTTAACAACAAATCCAACAGATGTCAAAGTTGTATTAAACTTCTCGTGCCATTGTTTAGGCGCTTGTTTCAGGCCATACAAAGATTTCACTAGCTTGCACACCTTTCTTTCCTGACCATTTACTATAGAGCCATCTAGTTATTGCATGTAAATTTCCTCGTCTAGCTCTCCGTTAAGGAAAGTTGTCTTAATGTCCATCTGATGAACGAGAAGACCATGCAAGGCAGCCAAAGCGAGTAACACTTGAATGGTTGTCAGTCTAGCCACATGTGAGTAAGTATTGAAGAAATCCACTTCTTTCTTTTGGGTATAACTCTTGGCCACAAGCCTAGCCTTGTACTTCTCAACAGTATCATCAGGCCTAAGCTTCTTCTTGAACACCCACTTACATCCCAGTGGTTGGCAACCATAAGGACGATCAGTGATCTCCCATGTTCCGTGAGCCATGATGAAATCCATCTCGCTACGGACCGCATCCTTCCAGTAGTCAGCATCCGGAGATGCATAAGCTTCTGAAATGGAACTGGGAGTGTCATCATCCACCAGGTACACGAGGAAATCATCACCAAAAGACTTTTCAGTCCTTTGTCTCTCGCTCCTAATAGGAGCTTCCTCGTCATCCTCAGTGGAACTTTCATCACTTTTGTGTTCATAATATTCCATCGGAATGGCAGGTTCAGGAGTCTCATCAGATTCCAGTCTAGAAGTGATTTGCATATCTCTCATGGGGAAAATATCCTCAAAGAATGTAGCATCCTTAGACTATAATTGTACCGACCTTCTGGTCAGGTACCTCAGATTTCACTACTAGAAATCTATAGCCAACGCTATTCTTAGCGTAGCCCAAATTAATGCAGTCCATGGTCTTTGGTCCAAGCTTGTGCTTTTGGGGGATCGGCGCATTGACTTTCGCCAAACAGCCCCAAGTGCGTAAGTAAGAGAGTGTAGTTCTTTTCTTTTCCCATTGCTCATAGGGAGTAGTCTCATTGTCCTTTGCAGGACTTTATTCAGGACATGACATCATGTCAATATAGCCTCCCCACACCATGCCTTGGATAAACCTGATGTATCTAACATGGCGCTAGCCAAATTTGTTAGAGTACAATTTTTCCATTCGGCAACCCCATTTGACTGGGGTGAGTAGGGAGGCGTCCTCTCATGAATGATACCATGTTCCGCACAGAATAAATCGAACTCACTAGAAAAGTACTCTCCACCACGATCAGACCGGGCTCGTTTTATTTTCTTCTCAAGTTGGTTCTCAACTTCAGCCTTATAGATTTTAAAGTGGTGTAGAGCCTCGTCCTTTGTATTTAACAAATACACATAACAGAATCTAGTGGAATCATCAATCAAAGTCATGAAGTATTTCTTTCCACCTTTAGTCAACACACCATTCATCTCACGGAGATCTGAATGTATGAGATCTAGTGGTGCCAGGTGTCTCTCCTTCGCAGGTTTGTGAGGCTTACGAGGTTGCTTTGCTTGCACACACGCATGGCACTTAGAGCTTTTGGCTAAAGAGAAACTCGGGATTAGATTTATCTTAGCTAGCCGCATCATACAACTGAAATTTATGTGAGAAAAGACGTGAATGCCAAACCTAACATTCATTCACATTAGAATGAATTTGGTTCATGACTTTATTATAGAAATCCTCTAGGGAAAGGCGGAACAAGCTACCATAATCATATCCTTTTCCAAGAAGTAGTCCATACCGAGATATGACTGCTTTGTTAGACTCAAACACTAACCTAAACCCTTCTTTGCATAGAAGGGAGCCACTAACGAGATTCGTCTTGATAGAGGGGACATGCTGCACATTCTTCAGTTGCACGATCTTTCTCGAAGTAAACTTCAGATCTACCGTGCCAACACCATGAACAGAAGCATGCAAGTCATTCCCCATCCGGACAGAACAATCTCGTGCGATCTGGTAAGAAGTAAACAAAGACACGTCAGCAAACACATGAATATTGGCCCCAATGTCAACTCACCAATCGGTGGACTAACAAACTGAAAGTACGGTAAACAGATCACCATACCTAGATGCCCCATCATTATTGCTCAAAGTGACATTGACAGACTTGGTGTCCTGTTCTGACTTCTCATACTTGTTTGGGCACTTGTTTGTCCAGTGTTCCTCTGAACCACAAGTAAAGCAACCATCTCTCTTTTTGTCTTTCTTCTTACCCTTCTTGTTAAAGGCAATATTCTGCTGGACAGAGTTCTTTCTCTTGAACTTCTGGGAATTCTTCTACACCACATTGGCGCTAGAAGAACCCTCTACACCTTTCACGTGTGAGTCATTTGCTCTTGAGTTCTGCTCAACACTTAGATGACCAATGGCATCCTCAACAGAGAATTCACGTCTCAAGTGCTCGAGAGAAGTAGCAAAGTTCCTCCATCCAGGAGGGAGTTTTGCAATAATGCAACCCGCGACAAACTTGTCCGATAACTCACACTTCAGGAGCTCCAGCTCCTTAGCGATGCATTGTATCTCATGGGCCCCATCTAATACATAACGGTTATCAACCATTTTGTAATCATGGAACCACTCCATAGCATACAACTCGGTTCCAGCATCGGTTGCGCCGAACTTAGCTTCGAGCACATCCCAAAAATTCTTGGCAACACGCATATGGAGATACGCGTCGACTAGCTTGTCTCCGATCATAGTAAGAACGACTCCCACAAAGATGGTGGTTGCCTCCCTAAACACATTCTCCTGTTCAGGAGCAATCATTATGGTGGGAGACACACCACCAACCCAAAACATGTTCATAGCCGTGAGCCACAAGGTAGTCCTCGTCTGCCAACGCTTAAAATGCGTCCCGGTAAACTTTTCCGGTTTCAGCGTAGTGGTGAAGCCATGAGTCGAAAAGTGCCTAAAATAAGGTTTTTGGATTGTTGGAAATATTAGCACTTTCTCGACTAATCTAATCCACGAGTAAACAGTAAACAACGAAAATACGATATGCATCTCATACCGATACCTAAGGATGTGAGCATGCACATTACATAGAACCGAAACATCTATGAACAACATATATACAGCCATCACATGAACGAGCAAATAGGGGATGAATGTGTCATACCCTCCGGTTGGCCAGGCCAACGCGACGGCGGCGACAGCAGCCTCGGCATCGGTCAAGGCCGTCTTCTTGGCAGCAGCGTCGTTAGCCATGGAGTCAATGCAGGGGAAGTAGTGGAAGCAGAGGCGGACGGAGACGGGGACGGACTGGGAGCAGTCGTGCCAAGACGCTCCCCAAAAACTTTATTGTCGTTCTCCTGGGCAGGATCTTGAACGACAGGGTTCCGGAGGCACCTGCTCTCTCGACCAACTGTGCATGCGGTCGTCTGGATGGGATCGCCGGAAGCAGCATAGTGAGATGAACAGTAGATGACAACTAGGTTTGTGCGAGAGGTAATGAGTGAACTGATTTAGAGTTCACTCTACTGACCAGTGCCTTCTTATATAGGTCGTCAGGTAGATGGGCCTGGGCTCAGGCCCATGACCGAGTCCGTGAACAGCCCACGGTCCAACGTCTCTGACAGTGGCACTTTCGTAAGTGACTCATTAATTAATTCGAGATTAAGTCACCATTTCTAACCGGCAAAAATAATCTTTGGCTCGGTTCATTCCTGCAACCCGCGGCGCGTGCGTGTCGTGACGAGGCGAGGCGGGTGGCGGCGAAGGAGGAGCGCGCATGTACGTCTCCTATTTCCAAGCTCCCAATAACAAGTGGTGGAGCAGCCCTTATAAAGAGGTCTCATTCTTCTTACCGTAGCAGTATGGTACTAAACTTCCCACACTTCCCACCACTTTCCGTGCATACACATGGGCCTTAGGGATTAACCAGGGATTATTGTCTTATATGGGCCTAAGCCCATCCATAATCCAACACTCCGCTCTCCAGGATTTATTCATTCATACTCCCTCTGTCAGAAAAAGTTGTCCCTCAAATGGATGAATCTAACACTAACTTGGTGCTACATACATCCATTTGAGAGATAAATTTGGGACAAGTTTTTTCAGATGGAGGGAGTATATGCGTGCAAAGGGCACGTCAAAAAGCCAGGGGCCACATCAGTAAAGTTTACAAACGACTGTACATTATGAGCTTCTTTAGCACAATAAAGAGCTACACAATTAACATTTCTGCTAGCATAACAAAGCTATAACACTTGCATACTACTATGAACTAGCTCTACAATCTCCTTGAGAATATGGATGCCCATAGGCCTTCTTGTGTTTTGTTGTTCCCACAACGAGCTGAATGTCTTGGCTATCTGTCGAGTGGCTGAGCTTGAAATAAATGGTTGGGCAGTCTGGGCATGCCTAGCTATACTCCCTCCGGTACGCTTTTCTCTGCGTCTAAGCAGCAACACACATACCAAGGAGCACCTCGTTGGTTCATTTTTGGACACTTTTGCCACTGCGCATGCAGAGAGAGAGAGGTGAAGTATTTTAACCGATGCATGCAACGGATTGGATATCTCCTCTTTTCTTGCCATAACACAGCATGGGCCCCTTTGCATAGCGTCCTTGGTTGGCTGAGTCAAGCTGCAGCCGCCAAAATGATGCACGCTTATGCTAATTACCAGGGGGTGCAGCGGGGCACAGTTGGAAAGTAATGCTAAAAAGAGGGAATATGCAGACTATTCAGGGAAAAATGGAAAAAAAACTTAGACACAAAGAAAAAAGGACCGGAGGGAGTACTAAATTACTCTTGGGTTGGCCTTTCACTTCCCTGGGCTTGGTGCATAGTACGAGATTGCTCCTGGGTTGGGCAGGCCATGGCATAGTTTTGCCCTAACATAGCTTTGCCATTGTATCTTTCTCCACCAGGAACCGCAAATACCCTTGCCCCTCACTATCCGTACACCATGACGACATGCAAGAGGTCCAAGGCTGAGTGGATTAACAATGCCCACATATGGCACACACCTGTCCGATAAGAAAGCACCCGAGTGGTCGCACACCATTACTCAAATTCCACCCTTTGATGCTCTAGATCCACCGCTTCGTCCACACTTATCCACTCTGTGTCTGGCACCTCCCATCTGGGTGCCGCTGGCTACACCTTCACATTCAGCTTGGGAGGGATCTCCAGCGGCCTCACTATCTCGGCGATGACTTGCATAGAGTGGTGTGGCTGGTACGTGTCCTCACCATGCATGAATTTGTTATTGCTGCTCCAAACAGCCCAACACACCGTTATGCATATTGTCATTATATCCTTCTCCACCATTCTTGTGTCAACGAGATCCATAGTCCAAGTGTTTGAGTGGAGCTTCGGCTTCTTAAACTTGCTTCCGCCTCATCCCAAAACAACCTTGCATGATCACATGTATACAAAATGTGGTATAAAGTTTCCTCTCAAGGAAATATGCCCTAGAGGCAATAATAAAGTTGTTATTTATATTTCCTTATATCATGATAAATGTTTATTATTCATGCTAGAATTGTATTAACCGGAAACTTAGTACATGTGTGAATACATAGACAAACATAACGTCACTAGTATGCCTCTACTTGACTAGCTCGTTAATCAAAGATGGTTAAGTTTCCTAACCATAGACATGAGTTGTCATTTGATGAACGGGATAACATCATTAGAGAATGATGTGATTGACTTGACCCATCCGTTAGCTTATCACTATGATCGTTTAGTTTATTGCTATTGCTTTCTCCATGACTTATACATGTTCCTATGACTATGAGATTATGCAACTCCTGAATACCAGAGGAACACTTAGTGTGCTATCAAACATCACAACGTAACTGGGTGACTATAAAGATGCTCTACAGGTGTCTCCGATGGTGTTTTTTGAGTTGGCATAGATCGAGATTAGGATTTGTCACTCCGATTGTCGGAGAGGTATCTTTGAGCCCTCTCGGTAATGCACATCACTATAAGCCTTGCAAGCAATGTGACTAATGAGTTAGTTGCGGGATGTTGCATTACGAACGAGTAAAGAGACTTGCAGGTAATGAGATTGAACTAGGTATTGAGATACCGACGATCGAATCTCGGGCAAGTAACATACCGATGACAAAGGGAACAACGTATATTGTTATGTGGTTTGACCGATAAAGATCTTCGTAGAATATGTAGGAACCAATATGAGCATCCAGGTTCCGCTATTGGTTATTAACCGGAAGTGAGTCTCGGTCATGTCTACATAGTTCTCGAACCCGTAGGGTCCGCACGCTTAACATTCGATGACGATCGGTATTATGAGTTTATGTGTTTTGATGTACCGAAGGTATTTTGGAGTCCCGGATGTGATCACAGGCATGATGAGGAGTCTCGAAATGGTCAAGACACAAAGATCGATATATTGGAAGGCTATGTTTGGACACTGGAATGGTTCCGGACAAGTTCGGGCATTTTCCGGAGTACCGGGAGGTTACCGGAACCCCCCGGGGAGCCAATGGGCCTTATTCGGTTTTCCTTCTATTTCTATTTAAAAAAACTGTACGTGCGACCCATATTTATTTATCGCCTACGTGTGCAGTATAGTAGCTTCTGGCGCCCCGTTGTTTTTTTCTCTCTTAAATGGGCCAGGCCCAGCCAGCCTTTTTTTCTTTCTTAAGCCGATTTTGTTTTTTTCTTTAAAAGAAAAACTGCAGCCGCAGCGTGCACGTGCGGCCGGCCGAACGCCTTTAGGCCCATCCGCCTCTTTTCTTCTCTGTTTCGTATATTTTCGTCTACGTTTAATCCCACATTGCCTAACCTTTGACTCCTAAGCCTCTTTTCCATCAATAAATATAGACCCATAGAGCCTCCAAAAATCATCTGATTCGGGTTAAATCAATATTTTGGTTTGACTAGATTCATTTAAGAAAAATATTTTTCTCCTCTCCGGCGCGACTTCTGGAAAATTGTCTCTTCTCTCCAAAGTCATCTTTTCTCTGTCTTATAAAGGTATCTTTCTATGTTTTTTTTCTTCTTCTTATACTTCCGTAGTTTATTATTTTTAGACTAATACAATAGAATAATTAGATTATCAATTAGTCTAAGTATTTATACGTCAGACCTTAACCGTAGTTATTTTTCTTTCGTAAAACAGCTTGGCCCTGATTTTTCAAATAGCCATAACTTTTCACTCGTTTATCCAAATTAGATGAAACCAGCGCCTATAGCTTCGTCTTGTTTTCACCTATCCAGTGAACCTGTCACATCAACTTTTTAAAATTTTCAATTTTCGAATTTTGTTCAGATTCATATTCAAACTTCTTTTGAACATAACTTGAGTTTCGTAACTCCGATTTAGTTGATTCTTTTTGCAAATCGAAGCTCTTGACCTAAACTTTCTGATAAGGCCAAATTCACATAATTTTGATACTGTTAGAAATTTTTTTATGTTGCAAGAGTTATGTGCTTGGTTTTGATGTTTTCCGAACTATCTTCTTCGTTCTTCCCGATCTTTTGAATGATTTCTTATGTGTGGTTACTACTGCTTGCTCACGATAGATTGAACGGAATATGACGAGTACGAATCATCTTCATCAACAGTACAGGCAAGTTCACACTTTGATCATACCCTTTATCACCCAGTTTTTATGCATCAGTTTCAATCCTCAAACATTGCATGGTTAGGATGTCATTAACATGTGGGTTGGGGAGTAGATGATGAGGTAGAACCTATTGCCATTTTATTATCAAACCCTGGGAGTTACTTATACGTTATGCTTATATCGCTATGCTATGCACGTAGACGTGGATTGGTTTGAGAGAATTCATGAAAGATGTGAGAGATTATTGTTAACTAAGGTTTAACTTAAGGTGGCTACTTTAATACACATCTGGGTGGATTGGTTGGGGCACCCTGGGGATATATCAGTGGACTTGCTCGGACACCTGAGGATATACCAGTGTTGTCCTAGGAGATCCCGGGGTTACCGTGTGATCATCCTATGGTGCGCCACCCAGGCTCAAAGAGATCATAAGATTATTCATGCTAGAAACTTCCGTGTGCAGCCACAAGCTATTATGGGCTCTAGCATAGTTGAGTAAGTTATGTGAAGCTCTTAAAGAGGTGGATCAGCTGTAGGATCGAAAGTATGTCTAGAGGGGGGTGATTAGACTACTTGACCAAATAAAAACTTAACCTTTTCCCAATTTTAGTTCTTGGCAGATTTTAGCTAATTTAGGACAAGTCAAGCAATCATCACATGATTCAAGCAAGCATGAAAAGAGTATATAGGCAGCGAAAAGTAAAGCATGCAACTTGCAAGAATGTAAAGGGAAGGGTTTGGAGAATTCAAACGCAATTGGAGACACGGATGTTTTTCCCGTGGTTCGGATAGGTGGTGCTATCCTACATCCACGTTGATGGAGACTTCAACCCACGAAGGGTAACGGTTGCACGAGTCCACATAGGGCTCCACCCAAGGGTAACGGTTGCGCGAGTCCACACAGGGCTCCACCCACGAAGGGTCCACGAAGAAGCAACCACCTACAAAGGGTCCACGAAGAAGCAACCTTGTCTATCCCACCATGGCCACCGCCCACACAGGACTTGCCTCACTAGCGGTAGATCTTCACGAAGTAGGCGATCTCCTTGCCCTTACAAACTCCTTGGTTCAACTCCACAATCTTGTCGGAGGCTCCCAAGTGACACCTAGCCAATCTAGGAGACACCACTCTCCAAGAAGTAACAAATGGTGTGTAGGTAATGAACTCCTTGCTCTTGTGCTTCAAATGATAGTCTCCCCAACACTCAACTCTCTCTCACAGGATTTGGATTTAGTGGAAAGAAGATTTGAGTGGAAAGCAACTTGGGAAGGCTAGAGATCAAGATTCATATGGTAGGAATGGAATATCTTGGTCTCAACACATGAGTAGGTGGTTCTCTCTCAGAACATATGAGTTGGAATGGTGTGTGTGTTCTGATGGCTCTCTCTTCGAATGAAGAGGAGGTGGAGGGGTATATATAGCCTCCACACAAAATCCAACCGTTACACACAGTTTTCCAATCTCGGTGGGACCGAATCAACAAACTCGGTCGAACCGAAAATGTAAACCTAGTGACCGTTAGAGATTTTCGGTGGGACTGACATGCAACTCGGTAGGACCGATATGGTTAGGGTTTGGGCATAACGTAATCTCGGTGAGACCGATTACACAAACTCGGTGAGACCGAATTTGGTAATTAGCTAACCAGAGAGTTGGTCAGGCAAACTCGGTGGGACCGATTTTCTCTTTCGGTGAGACCGAGTGGAACTCGGTGAGACCGAAAAGTTACAAAGGGGAAACACTGAGTTTACATTGCAATCTTGGTGGGACCGATTCGCTCTTTTGGTGAGACCGAAAAGTTACGAAAGGGAAACAGAGAGTTTGCAATCCCATCTCGGTGAGACCGAGATCCTTATCGGTAGAACCGAATTGCTAGGGTTTGGCAGTGGCTAATGACAAGTGAAACTCGGTGGCGCCGGATAGGAAGAATCGGTAGGACCGAGTTTGGCTTAGGGTTTAGGTCATATGTGGATATGGGAAAGTAGTTGAGGATTTTGGAGCATATCATTAAGCACATGAAGCAAGAGGCTCATTAAGCAACACCTCATCCCTCCTTGATAGTATTGGCTTTTCCTATGGACTCAATGTGATCTTGGATCACTAAAATGTAAAATGAAGAGTCTTGAGCTTTTGAGCTTGATCCAATCCTTTGTCCTTAGCATTTTGAGGGTTCCACTTTCACATCCATGTCATGCCAATCATTGAGCTTTCCTGAAATAATCATCTTGGAATAGCATTAGCTCAATGAGCTATATGTTGTTATGAATTACCAAAACCACCTAGGGATAGTTGCACTTTCATCAGCAGGTAGTGGGTTTTGTAGGTTTGGTATGGTCTACCCGGAGTAGAGAGTTAATGTTTCTGAAAGACCGTGTCTCGGTCATCCGTTTCTCAAACATCATGCAGTGCGAGAAATCCAACGGAGGCGATCGAGTCTTGTGGGGAAAAGTGTGCAAACCTCTGCAGAGTGTACAATCTAATCATGGTTAGCTGTGTCCCCGGTTATGGACAATCTTGAGTCTCTGGTACTTGGATTATCATATTGATCTCATCATGTTACTTAAATAATTTGTTGGGTTAATGATTATTATTTTGGGATTGATTTGGAGGAACCTTCTCAATATTTTCAACCAACTTTGTAGTTAAATAAAATGTATTCCTTTGCAGTAGGGAAAAATTGGCTTTTCGCAAAAACTATAACCATAGAGCTTTTCCACCAGCCATATATGCATGTAGTGATAGCTATTATTCATCATTATCCTCTGGTGTGAATTTGCCAGTACATTCAATGTACTGACCCTTTGTGGCTGCAACGTCTCATGTTGCAGGACTTCTTACGACGAGTAAGTGATACGTTAGGGTTACGATTTCTACACTCAACTTTGCTGTTGGTGTTGATGGGAATCCACAACCTTGTTGTTACTTCCGCTATTTTGGATTTAGGTAATAGTATTTTACGTTATTTATACATGTGATTTACCTCTGTTATAAATCCTCGAGTACTGTGTGTGTCAGCATACCGATCCAGGGATGACACTTAAGCACAGAGACTTGATCCATTCGGGTCGGGTCGCTACAATCTTGCTAGTCTCTCACAAGATAAACTACTCATACAAATGCATCTTGATGTTTCGTGCAACGCACGGGCATCTAGCTAGTTTCTTTTAAAATAGTTACTGTGATAATTGGGTTGAAGTGATATATTATATGTCTGCCCCGAGTGATTTCAGATTCACTAGTAGTAACAAAGAAAAGGTTGTCTTGTTAATTAACAGAAAATAGGGTGAAAACTATCACATGAGGCTGGTGAAAACAAGGCACATTGGGTTCAGCGTCATCATCACTACAGCTGTGCGTGCGCGAGAAGTCTACGGGGCTGTTTGGATTGGGACTATATTTGCCTTGTGTTGCCACATTATTTTTGCCACACTTGCCTAATTTGAGTTGCTCAAATTGTTGGCCACACTTTGGCTTGCCTAAGGGAATCTTGTCACACTTTTTATGTCTATGACATGTGGGGTTCACTGCTCATAAAAAAATTCTTGCCTTAGGTGTGGCTAGAACCAAACACCTACCTAACTTGGTCAAACTTGCCTAAAGTGAGGTGTGGCAAAGTGTGGCAATTTGTGGCTGAAAACCAAACAACCCCTACATATTGAGGGGGCTATGGAGAAAAAGATGTATCTCGTGTGTTTGAGTGAGGCACAGAGACACAATGTTTGAGAGAGAAACCGATTGACAAACTAAGATCAGATCGAGTTGTCACCCTTCTGCTGTCATTGTTGGGGTTGGGGGTGGGGAAGGGGAGGGAGAGAAATACGTATCGAGAGTGTGCGCGGTAGGCACAGAGGCACAACTAGCGAGTGAGTGTGTGTGTGTGTGTGTATCTATGTGTGTTTGAAAGAGGAGTAGATAGATTACTATCAAGATCGAGGTGCCACCCTACTCCTTCGGTGTCGGGTAGTGTGTGTGTGTGAGAGAGAGAGAGAGAATCCATTCGATAGATTACTATCAAGATTGAGGTGTCACCCTACTCCTTCGGTGCCGGGAAGTGTGTGTGTGTGGGTGGGTGGGTGGGAGGGGGCAGTGACACTTACATATCTCTACTCTTAAAAAATAGAGTTGGTGATGATGGTGTTCCTGCCATCCTGCAATATAGGCCATCCAATTTATATATGATGGATAGGAAGGAAACTATGGCAATTTTGCAAAAATATACCCACACCCCTCTCCACATTTGCAAATAAGGCATTCCCTCGTTCATCTTTTTCTCCCACAAGATAAACTAATCATACAAATGCATCTTGATGTTCCGTGCAACGCATGGGCATCTTGCTAGTAGTGAGAAGGAGTTTGTGTCACCCATATCTATATTAAGGGATAGGTAGGTAGGATGTGTGCGAGGCATACTTAAAGCATCACGGAGATAAACAAACGGTGTGCATGCAAGTGCTAGAAAAATGAAGCGATAAACAATGTCTGCGTGTGCGCGCGCGTGTGTGTGTGTGTGTGTGTGAGAGAGAGAGAGAGAGAGAGATCTCAAAACAAAAGGTGCTCTGCTGGAATCCCATTGTATGTATTCATATGGTTCCGGAACTTGAGTTAACCTTAGGCATATGTGTGAGAGACATAATTATTCTTTGAGACATTAGTGGATGTGGGTGGGCGGAATTAAAGGGGTGGGCATGTTCGACAGAGAGAGCGTGCGTGTTTCTGTGTGAGAGACTTGTAGGACGGGGTAGAAAGACGAATTCTAACCTTGACGGAGGGAGAGAAATACACGAAGTGCGCGTGTGTGATTCCTATGCCCACGGGGAAATGAGACATGTATGCGTGTGAGTTAGATTGCACAATTCATTCACGTATCACTATCTAGAGACCGTGGACGTGCATCGCTTGAACATAAATCAATATCTACTTCTTATCGTGGCCAAAGGTACAATATCGATTCAACGCTATAAAGATTGGAAAATCACATATCACATTTTTTTCTATGTAAATAAACCTTTTAAATTGTGCATGCCAAAGTCATAGTGATGTTTCTTCAAACAACCAATGTAGTTATCATGTACATGCACCATTGTTACTCTTGCATTCAAATTCATTAGCCTTGCATGATTTAAGGTTCTATTATGAAGTAATATATGTAATATTCATATATAAATTCAACGAGTACGCAATTTATGGAATGGACACTATGTAATCATATGAGGTAACACTTTTAAGTAGCAGACTACAATATCCATTTCTTTTGTGTAACACCCCGGATATGACTTTCCCGATTTGTACTCCAACTCTTGCCGTTTCCGGCGTTAAGTTATTTTATTTTCTCGGGTTCGGGTTTTTGTCTCCGTGTGTTGTTGTCGTTGTCAGGCATCTCACATCATGTCAACATGTGCATTGCATTTGCATACGTGTTCATCTCATGCATCCGAGCATTTTCCCCGTTGTCCGTTTTGCATTCCGGCGCTTCGTTCTCCTCCGGTGGTCACTTCTAGCTTTATTTCGTGTGTGGGGGTTAAATATTTCCGGATTGGACCGAGACTTGCCAAGCGGCCTTGGTTTACTACCGGTAGACCGCCTGTCAAGTTTCGTACCATTTGGACTTCGTTTGATACTCCAACGGTTAACCGAGGGACCGAAAAGGCCTCGTGTGTGTTGCAGCCCAACACCCCTCCAATTTGGCCCAAAACCCACCTAAACCTGCTCCATCATCTAGAGCGTTCGATCACGATCGCGTGGCCGAAAACCGCACCTCATTTGGACTCTCCTAGCTCCCTCTATGCCTATATAAAGACCCCCTCCGTTTTCTTCTTCTTCTTCCCCCCGAAACCCTAGATCCGCCACCTCGCGCGCGCCGGACAAAATTCGCCACCGAAGGACATGTCCGCCCACTCCCTCCGCCGCCACGTGGCACGCCATTATTGGCCCCGCGCCTCAGCCGCCACTCCCTCCGCCGCCGGTCCGGGAAGCCCACCCCGGGCCCCCGAGGCCCATCCGCCGCCGCCGTCACGCCAGGGCGCCTCCCCGCCGCCCGAGCGCACCGCCCGCCGCCTCCTTCTCCGCGCCGGCGCACGAGCCGCCGCTGCCCGGCGTCCACCGGTCGCCGCTCCACCGCGGGTCCCCGCCGCCGCGCGCCGCTCCCACCGGCGCCTCCCTTCTCCGGCCAGATCCGGTCGAGGAGCGTCCGGATCCGGCGACCCCGACCTCGCCGGCCGCCATCTTCGTCTTCTCCGGCGAGATCCGCCACCGCCTCGGCTTCCGTGCAACCGTTGACTTTTATCTCGAGGTTGTTTTTGCACTAAGTCCCCGAATCTCAGATCCATGTGCTCCTGTTCATCGCATCATAACTTTGCATCTGTAGCTCCGATTTGGGCATATAGCATATCAAAATGCTCGTTTCAGAGAGTGCATCATTTCATTCCATTGCATCATTTTCATTTGAGTTCATCTTGATGCCCGAAATGCTGTTAGAAGAGGGCTACTTGAGATAATTGTCAGATCTGCTACTCCATTTGCATATTTGTCATTTTTGCCATGATTATTGTGTGCATGTTATGCCCATAAGCTCTACATATGTTTTGTTAAGGTTTTGCCATCTTTCCAGAGGTGCAACCCATGTATTTTTGTGATGTGTGTGGTGACTAGCACAAGCTTGCAAAGTGGTGCACTTGTTAGTGCTGATTTCAGGGACTTAGTAATTTCACCAAGTCCTTGATCTGTTTATTTCATATGGCCATATGTTCTTGTTGTTTCCTAGTGATCCGTGCCTCTTTTGAGGATGATCAGTAAGGATGTTTTGTTAATATTGTAGTGCTCTATCCATCCATGTTTTTGTTTGCAATTATGGAGCACCCTAGCTTGAGTCAATCGAGCTCTACTTTTTCTATTTCGTGAATCTGGGAAGATTGTCTACTTGTTAGCGATTTTGCCGAGGATGTTGTAGTTGATCCGTGCATGCTATGTTATTGTTCTTGCCATGTCTAGCTTTTATTTTGTGTATTCTTGATGGGTGTATGCTTAGATTGTCATGACTTGCTTTGTAGTGAGTGCATCGAGCTCGTAAACATGCCTACTTGATATCTGTTTCAGCATGCTCCAGTTTTCACTAAGTCTGTGATCTGATTATGTTTTTGCCATGTTCACATGCTTGCAATTGTATTTTCTGATCCCTTTTGGCTCAAGGTCACTAAGGGACTTTTGTTAAGCTCTTTGAGTAGCTCCATGCCATGCTTTACTTTGCCATGTTCAGGACCTGTAGCATGTAGTTTTGTTGCTCCGAAGAGTGCTACCTGATCTGAAATTCCAGACAAGTGTTAATTTCACTAAGTCTGAGATCTGTTTGTCATATGCATTTTTGCCATGCTTGTTTGAACCTGTTAATGGATGAATTGGCCGTAGCTCAGTGCTAGACTTTTGTTAAACATCTTGAGTGCAACCCTTCCATGTATTTTGTTGTCATGTTTGGGTGCTGTAGCATGTTCATCTCATTGCATTTAGATGACTACTTGCTGTAAATCGCAGACCGGTGTCATATTTGTTTTGCTTGCCATTTCCAAACCGTAACTCCGATTCCGGCGTTCTTTATATCGTTTTCAAGCGACTTCATCTCATGTTTCCAGTGGCACACTTGGATTTCCAAGTTGAGGCCAGGTTCATGCATCCCTTGTCAATTCTTGCATATGCATCCCGCATCGCATCCCGCATAGCATGCCATGTTTGCATCATATTGGTTGATCCTTGCACGTGGTTGATTGTGTCCTTGTTGCTTGTTTGTCTTGTTTGGGTAGAGACGGGAGACGAGTTCGCTAACGAGAAGCCCGTTGAGTTTGCTTTCGAGGATCCAGTCAACTCTGACAACTTTGCAGGCAAGATGATCATACCCTCGAAATCACTACTATCTTTGCTATGCTAGATTGCTCGCTCTTTTGCTATGCCAATGCTACGATGCCTACCATTTGCTTTCAAGCCTCCCAAATTGCCATGTCAAACCTCTAACCCACCTTGTCCTAGCAAACCGTTGATTGGCTATGTTACCGCTTTGCTCAGCCCCTCTTATAGCGTTGCTAGTTGCAGGTGAAGATTGGAGGCCGTTCCTTGTTGGAACATTTATTTACTTGTTGGGATATCATTATATTATCTTGTTATCTTAATGCATCTATATACTTGGTAAAGGGTGGAAGGCTCGGCCTCTCGCCTAGTGTTTTGTTCCACTCTTGCCGCCCTACTTTTCGTCATATCGGTGTTATGTTCTCGGATTTTTGCGTTCCTTACGCGGTTGGGTTATAATGGGAACCCCTTGATAGTTTGCCTTGATTAAAGCTTTGCCAACAATGCCCAACCTTGGTTTTACCATTTGCCACCTAGCCTCTTTTTCCCTTGGGTTTCCGGAGCCCGAGGGTCATCTTATTTTAGCCCCCCCTGGGCCAGTGCTCCTGTGAGTGTTGGTCCAAACTAGAGTCCTGTGCAGCGCCCCCTCGGGGAAACTCGAGGTTTGGTTCTAGTTGTATGGAGAGCTCATCTGAGTGTGCCCTGAGAAAGAGATATGTGCAGCTCCTATCGGGATTTGTCGGCACATTCGGGCGGTGTTGCTGGTCTTGTTTTAACCTGTCGAAGTGTCTTGAAGAACCGAGATACCGAGTCTGATCGGAACGTCTTGGGAGGAGGTCTATTCCTTCGTTGACCGTGAGAGCTTGTCATGGGCTAAGTTGGGACTCCCCTGCAGGGATTTGAACTTTAGAAAGCCGTGCCCGCGGTTATGGGCAGATGGGAATTTGTTAATGTCCGGTTGTAGATAACTTGAACCTTAACTTAACTAAAATGAATCAACTGAGTGTGTTACCATGATGGCCTCTTCTCGGTGGAGTCCGGGAAGTGCACACGGTGTTGGAGTAATGCTTGCGCAGGTTGCTCTCTAGTTTCTCATTCGCGGTTTGCCTCCTCTTCTCGCTCTCTTTTGCGAATAGGATAGCCACCATATATGCTAGTCGCTTGCTGCAGCTCCACATATTTACCTTGCCTTACCTATAAGCTTAAATAGTCTTGATCGCGAGGGTGCGAGATTGCTGAGTCCCTGTGGCTCACAGATTACTATTACACCAGATGCAGGGCCTGACGATTCTGCTCCAGGTGACGCGCTCGAGCTCAAGTCGGAGTTCGATGAGGACTCTTAGTGTTACTATGTATCCTTTCCTGATGATCAGTAGTGGTGCCCAGTTGGGGGTGATCGGGACCGTGTCACATGTTGGGTTATCTTTTATTTTGGCGCCGTAGTCGGGCCATGAGTGTTTGGATGATGTAATGTTATTTTTGTACCTCGATTGACATGACGAGTGTAAGCCAACTATGTTATCTCCTCTTTATTATTATATTACACGGGATGTGTAAAGATTACCTTACTTGCGACATATGCCTTCAATGCGATTATGTCTCTAAGTCGTGCCTCGACACGTGGGAGCTATAGTCGCATCGAAGGTCTAACAAGTTGGTATCAGAGCCTTCCCCGACCTTAGGAGCCCCATTGCTTGATCGTTTTTAGCAGCCGAGTTGTGTCTAGAAAAATGTTTTGAGTCATTTAGGAATTATATATCGGAGAGTTAGGAATTCTTTTTACTTCCCAGTCTCCTCATCGCTCCAGTAAGGCATCCTGACGTAGAGTTTTGACTCTTCTCTTCTCAAATTTCACTAATTTTTTTTAGGATCACGCGGGTATCTTGGAATCGTTCCGATGGTTTTATGATGAGAACATTGTCTTGGTGCCTCCTGTTAGGGGTTTTGTGGAAGTGTCCCGGGGAGTTGAGCTTTGAGGTGTTGTCGTCATAATTTTGTCATTGCCGTTCTAGAATACCTGAGTTTAGTACGCCGACATCGAAAATCTCTTTATGTAGTTTGCTGGTGAGATAACCTCACGCCACCCAGTACTGGGGCGGGAGTTCCGGAGTATCGCCATAACTTGTATAATGGATGCTTTTCGAAGGTTGAGGTAGATGGTTTCCGAAGTTTTTCTCGGTTATGTGTTGAAGGATGGATACAGCTGGATGTAGGATCTGCTAGATTTGGGTGAGATATTATGCTTCCCCTGTATCCCCAACACCTGATTGCATAACCGGAAAGGTTCGGGAGTTTCATAGGTGGGAATTCTCGTAGCTCTAGTTCTTCTTCCACGGATATTGGTTTGAGATTGGGATTTCTTACCGATTATTCGTTCTTGATCCGTACCTTGTTGATTTATTTCTCTACCTTAATTCTACGTGCCTTCTCAATTTATGGATATGTGACCATTTCAAGAGGAATGCATTCGTTAATTTTGTTCGGATGTGAAGACTATATGTTGCAATTTTCATTCCGTTGGATTCAGCTTCAATGTTTGTCTATCAATGTGCTAATGGATGTCAACCTCTTCAGGATGGCTCCTCCAACGCGCACGACTCCGAATCCTGATCCGCCACCACCTCCACCTCCTCCGGAGGCATGGCAAGCTGTGATGGCCGCAACCAATGCAAACACATAGTTGATCATGCAAATTCTCCAAGAGCGCAATCAAGGTAACCAAGGGAACCAAGGCAACAATCAGAATCACTCTGCTACACTCAACCAGTTCCTTGCTAACGGGCCTAAGACTTTCAGCAATGTGTTGAGGCAACCGATGCTGACGATTGGCTTGTGGATCTGTGCAAGCATTTCGAGTGCAGTAATGTCAGGCCTGAGGACTTTGTCAAGTTCGCTTCCTTCCAACTCAAAGATCAAGCTGCAGAATGGTTCCAGTAGTACAAGGACTCCAGAGGTGGACGTGTTATCACTTGGGATGAATTCCGTCAAGATTTCAGAGCTCACCATATCCCTCAAAGCGTGGTTGAAAGCAAGCGTGAGGAATTCCGCAATCTGAAACAAGGCTCTTTGTCTGTCTATGACTACAACAAGTTCTTTCAGAAGCTTGCCCGCTTTGCTAAGCAGGACGTCCCCGATGAGAAGAGCATGATATACCAGTTCAGGGGTGGTCTCAGAGAAGAAATCCAGCTAGCTCTTGTTCTCTTTGAGCCCTTGAGGTACGATGAGTTCTACAACATGGCATTGAAGCAAGAGGCTGCTCAGTTGAGGTGTGATGCTTCCAAGAAGCAAGTTAGAGATGTTACTCCTTCTTCCTCCACTCAAGTGGCCAAGCAGCAGAAGTATTGGCTTCCTCCTCCTCCGTTCCGTCAGCCGTATCAGCAGAAGAGCAAAGGTGGCAGTGGATCTTCCCACCCACCCAACCCTGGCTTTCAGAACAAGACTTCGTCTCAAGCTCCAAGA
Organism: Triticum aestivum; assembly: GCF_018294505.1. Classification (NCBI taxonomy): domain Eukaryota; kingdom Viridiplantae; phylum Streptophyta; class Magnoliopsida; order Poales; family Poaceae; genus Triticum; species Triticum aestivum. The sequence goes on from NC_057800.1 coordinate 530,433,713, forward strand.
TCGAGTGCTCCGTACCACCGTCCGCTTTCAGAGGTCACATGCAACAAGTGCCAACAGAAGGGTCACTATGCCAACAAGTGTTTCAACCAGAGGCGTCTTCCTCCTCCTCCTCCTGTCAGATCGGCAAGTATAGATGTGGTCAAGCATAACCCCAAGCACGCCAAGGTCAACTTGATGAATGCAGCTCAGGCAGAGGACTCATCAGATGTCATCATGGGTAACCTTCCTGTTAATGATATTCCTGCAAAAGTTCTTTTTGACACTGGTGCATCGCATTGTTTCATTTCCAAACCTTTTGCATCGAAGTATGAGTGCGATTACCAGTATCTGCAAAATTCTTTGCAAATCGTGTCATCGGGCAAGCAAATGACAGCTAATTTCTGCGTCCCGGATATTACTATCACGTTGGGCGACTACAAATTTCTAGCTTCCCCTATTGTTCTGGGTGACTCGGATATTGATCTTATTCTCGGAATGGATTGGCTTTCTAAGCACAAGGCTCAGCTTGATTGTGCAGCCAGGCAGATTCAATTGACTCATTCGTCTGAGGATGTAATTGTCTTTGCCGCTCGTGATGATACCATCCGTTTGTTTTCCCTCAACGAAAAGGGTGAACTGGATGCTATCTCGCAAATTCCAGTCGTTTGCGAATATCAAGACGTCTTTCCAGAAGAGCTTCCAGGAATGCCTCCGCACCGGCCAGTTGAATTCGTTATTGATCTTGAGCCCGGTACGGAACCTGTGTGCAAGCGTCCTTACAAGCTCGGACCTGAAGAGTTGAAGGAGCTGAAGAAGCAACTCGATATTCAAGAGAAAATGGGTCTCATCCGGCCTAGTTCTTCTCCGTGGGGTTGTGGTGTTCTTTTTGTGAATAAGAAGGATGGAACGGACCGACTTTGTGTTGATTACCGTCCATTGAACAAGAAGACCATAAAGAACAAATACCCACTTCCCAACATCAATGAGCTGTTCGAACAACTCAAAGGTGCCCAAGTATTCTCCAAGCTTGATCTCCGTATGGGTTATCATTAGATTCGAATCCATGAGCAAGATATTCCCAAGACGGCTTTCAGGACAAGCTATGGTTCATATGAATACACTGTCATGTCTTTTGGCCTCGTCAACGCTCCTCGACTTTCTCTCGCATGATGAACTTCATCTTCAACGCCTACACTAATGACTTCGTTTTGGTCTATCTCGACGACATTCTGGTTTTATCGAAGAACAAGGAAGATCATGCCAAGCACTTGCGTTTGGTTCTTGATAAGCTCAGAGAACATCAGTTCTACGCCAAGTTCTCCAAGTGTGAATTTTGGCTCGATGAGGTTTTTTATCTTGGTCATATCATCTCTGCCAAGGGCATTGCAGTGAATCCTGAGAAGGTGTCTGCAATTGTGAATTGGGAACCTCCTCAGAACGTGAAGCAACTCCGTAGCTTCCTCGGTCTCGCAAGCTATTGTCAAAGATTCGTTGAAAACTTTTCTAAGATCGCGAAGCCTCTCTCAAATCTTCTCCAGAAGCATGTCAAGTACGTTTGGTCTCCGGAGTGTGACATTGCTTTCAACACTTTGAAAGAGAAATTGATCACTGCTCCAGTTCTGACTCCGCCTGATGAATCCAAGCCGTACGAGGTCTTTTGTGATGCCTCTCTCCAAGGTCTTGGTGCGGTGTTGATGCAAGAGAAGAAAGTTGTTGCTTATACCTCTCGCCAGTTGAAGCCTAATGAGAAGAACTACCCCACTCATGATCTCGAGTTGGCGGCAGTTGTGCATGCTCTTTTGACTTGGAGACATCTCTTATTGGGAAGAAAAGTGGACATTTTCATTGATCACAAGAGTCTCAAGTACATCTTCACTCAGCCTAATCTCAACCTCAGGCAAACTCGATGGGTCGAAATGATTCAAGAGTATAATCCGAGTATCGAGTATACTCCAGGCAAGGCCAATGTGATTGCTGACGCATTGAGCAGAAAGGCTTACTGCAACAGTCTGATTCTCAAGCCTTATCAACCCGAGCTTTGTGAAGCTTTCCGCAAACTTAATCTGCAAGTTGTTCCTCAAGGTTTCCTCGCCAACCTTCAAGTCTCTCCTACCTTAGAAGACCAGATTCGCCAAGCCCAGCTTCTTGATGCTATGGTGAAAAAGGTGAAGATTGGGATTGCCAAGAGTCAACCCAAGTACAAGTGCTACCGCCTTGATGACAAGGACACTCTCTTCTTCGAGGATCGTATTGTTGTGCCCAAAGGTGACCTCCGTAAAGTGATCATGAATGAGGCTCACAATTCTCTCCTCTCCATCCACCCCGGGAGTACGAAGATGTATCAGGACCTCAAGCAGGCTTATTGGTGGACTCGAATGAAGCGCGAGATTGCTTAGTTCGTGAATGAATGTGATGTCTACAGAAGAGTGAGGGCAGAACACCAAAGGCTAGCTGGTCTCCTCCAACCTCTCGCCATTCCAGAATGGAAGTTTGACCACATTGAAATGGACTTCGTGACTGGGTTTCCTAAGTCCAAGCGTGGCAATGATGCTATATTCGTTGTCATCGACAAACTCACCAAAGTGGCTCACTTTCTGCCTATCAAAGAGTCAATCACTGCAGCTCAATTGGCGGAACTCTATACCTCTTGGATTGTCTCTCTGCACGGTATCCCACAAGTGATCTCTTCAGACCGTGGCAGCATCTTTACCTCCAAGTTTTGGGATTCTTTTCAGAAGGCCATGGGCACCAACATCCGCTTCAGCACAGCTTTCCATCCTCAAACTAGCGGTCAAGTCGAGCGTGTCAACCAGATTCTTGAAGATATGCTCAGGGCTTGTGTGATCTCCTTCGGCATGAAGTGGGAGTATTGTCTTCCTTATGCTGAATTCTCCTACAACAACAGTTTTCAAGCAAGTTCGGGCAAGGCCCCATTTGAAATTATGTATGGCAGGAAGTGCCGTACCCCTCTCAACTGGTCTGAAACCGATGAACGTTAGCTTCTCGGAAATGACTTAATCACAGAGGCAGAGGAAATGTGCAAAGTCATTCGTGATAACCTCAAAGCAGCCCAATCCCGCCAGAAGAGCTACTATGATAGTAAGCACCGTGATTTGGCTTTCGAGATCGGAGATCATGTTTACCTCCGCGTCTCTCCTATGAAAGGTACTCGTTGCTTCGGTATCAAAGGGAAGCTTGCCCCTAGATACGTGGGACCTTTCAAGATTGTCAGCAAGAGAGGCGATCTCGCCTATCAACTCGAGCTTCCTTCAAACTTTGCAAATGTCCATGATGTGTTCCATGTCTCTCAGCTCCGAAAGTGCTTCAAGACTCCTGACCGCACCGTCAACTTCGAGGACATTGAGCTCCAAGAAGAACTTTCCTATCGTGAGCACCCAGTGGCTATTCTTGAAGAGACTGAACGCAAGACTCGCAATAAGTCAATCAAATTCCTCAAAGTCAAGTGGTCACACCATTCCGACCGTGAAGCTACCTGGGAACACGAGGATCACCTCCGTTCTGAGTACCCGGCGTTCTTTCAGTGCTAGATCTCGGGACGAGATCCTTTCGTAGTGGTGGAGTGTTGTAACACCCCGCATATGACTTTCCTGATTTGTACTCCAACTCTTGCCGTTTCCGGCGTTAAGTTATTTTATTTTCTCGGGTTCGGGTTTTTATCTCCGTGTGTTGTTGTCGTTGTCAGGCATCTCACATCATGTCATCATGTGCATTGCATTTGCATACGTGTTCATCTCATGCATCCGAGCATTTTCCCTGTTGTCCGTTTTGCATTCCGGCGCTTCGTTCTCCTCCGGTGGTCATTTCTAGCTTTATTTCGTGTGTGGGGATTAAACATTTCCGGATTGGACCGAGACTTGCCAAGCGGCCTTGGTTTACTACCGGTAGACCGCCTGTCAAGTTTCGTACCATTTGGATTCGTTTGATACTCCAACGGTTAACCGAGAGATCGAAAAGGCCTCGTGTGTGTTGCAGCCCAACACCCCTCCAATTTGGCCCAAAACCCACCTAAACCTACTCCATCATCTACAGCGTTCGATCACGATCGCGTGGCCGAAAACCGCACCTCATTTGGACTCTCCTAGCTCCCTCTATGCCTATATAAAGACCCCCTCCGTTTTCTTCTTCTTCTTCCCCCCGAAACCCTAGATCCGCCACCTCGCGCGCGCCGAACAAAATTCGCCACCGATGGACGTGTCCGCCGACTCCCTCCACCGCCACGTGGCACGCCATCATTGGCCCCGCGCCTCAGCCACCACTCCCTCCGCCGCCGGCCCGGGAAGCCCACCCCGGGCCCCCGCGGCCCATCCGCCGCCGCCGTCGCGCCAAGGCGCCTCCCCGCCGCCCGAGCGCACCGCCCGCCGCCTCCTTCTCCACGCCGGCGCACGAGCCGCCGCCGCCCGGCGTCCACCGGCCGCCGCTGCGCAAACCGCCGCAGCACGCCGCCCCCGCCGGCGCCTTCCTCCTCCGGCCAGATCCGGTCGAGGAGCGACCGGATCCGGCGACCCCGACCTCGCCGGCCGCCATCTTCGTCTTCTCCGGCGAGATCCGCCACCGCCTCGGCTTCCGTGCAACCGTTGACTTTTATCTCGAGGTTGTTTTTGCACTAAGTCCCCGAATCTCAGATCCATGTGCTCCTGTTCATCGCATCATAACTTTGCATCCGTAGCTCCGATTTGGGCATATAACATATCAAAATGCTCGCTTCAGAGAGTACATCATTTCATTCCATAGCATCATTTTCATTTGAGTTCATCTTGATGCCCAAAATGCTATTAGAAGAGGGCTACTTGAGATAATTGTCAGATCTGCTACTCCATTTGCATATTTGTCATTTTTGCCATGATTATTGTGTGCATGTTATGCCCATGAGCTCTACATATGTTTTGTTAAGGGTTTTGCCATCTTTCCAGAGGTGCAACCCATGTATTTTTGTGATGTGTGTGGTGACTAGCACAAGCTTGCAAAGTGGTGCACTTGTTAGTGCTGATTTCAGGGACTTAGTAATTTCACCAAGTCCTTGATCTGTTTATTTCATATGGCTATATGTTCATGTTGTTTCCTAGTGATCCGTGCCTCTTTTGAGGATGATCAGTAAGGATGTTTTGTTAATCTTGTAGTGCTATATCCATCCATGTCTTTGTTTGCAATTATGGAGCACCCTAGCTTGAGTCAATCGAGCTCTACTTTTGCTACTTTGTGAATCTGGGCAGATTGTCAACTTGTTTGCAATTTTGCCGATGATGTTGTAGTTGATCCGTGCATGCTATGTTATTATTCTTGCCATGTCTAGCTTGCATTTTGTGTGTTCTTGATAGATGTATTATTAGCCTTACATGTCTTGCTCCGTAGTGACTGCATCGAGCTCGTAAACATGCCTACTTGATATCTGTTTTCAGCATGCTCCAGTTTTCACTAAGTCTGTGATCTGATTATGTTTTTGCCATGTTCACATGCTTGCAATTGTATTTTCTGATCCCTTTTGGCTCAAGGTCACTAAGGGACTTTTGTTAAGCTCTTTGAGTAGCTCCATGCCATGCTTTACTTTGCCATGTTCAGGACCTGTAGCATGTAGTTTTGTTGCTCCGAAGAGTGCTACCTGATCTGAAATTCCAGACAAGTGTTAATTTCACTAAGTCTGAGATCTGTTTGCCATATGCATTTTTGCCATGCTTGTTTGAACCTGTTAACGGATGAATTGGCCGTAGCTCAGTGCTAGACTTTTGTTAAGCATCTTGAGTGCAACCCTTCCATGTATTTTGTTGTCATGTTTGGGTGCTGTAGCATGTTCATCTCATTGCATTTAGATGACTACTTGCTGTAAATCGCAGACCAGTGTCATATTTGTTTTGCTTGCCATTTCCAAACCGTAACTCCGATTCCGGCGTTCTTTATATCGTTTTCAAGCGATTTCATCTCGTCTTTCCAGTGGCACACTTGGATTTCCAAGTTGAGGCCAGGTTCATGCATCCCTTGTCAATTCTTGCATATGCATCCCGCATAGCATGCCATGTTTGCATCATATTGGTTGATCCTTGCACGTGGTTGATTGTGTCCTTGTTTCTTGTTTGTCTTGTTTGGGTAGAGCCGGGAGACGAGTTCGCTAACGAGGAGCCCGTTGAGTTTGCTTTCGAGGATCCAGTCAACTCTAACAACTTTGCAGGCAAGATGATCATACCCTCGAAATCACTACTATCTTTGCTATGCTAGATTGCTCGCTCTTTTGCTATGCCAATGCTATGATGCCTACCATTTGCTTTCAAGCCTCCCAAATTGCCATGTCAAACCTCTAACCCACCTTGTCCTAGCAAACCGTTGATTGGCTATGTTACCGCTTTGCTCAGCCCCTCTTATAGCGTTGCTAGTTGCAGGTGAAGATTGGAGGCCGTTCCTTGTTGGAACATTTATTTACTTGTTGGGATATCATTATATTATCTTGTTATCTTAATGCATCTATATACTTGGTAAAGGGTGGAAGGCTCGGCCTCTCGCCTAGTGTTTTGTTCCACTCTTGCCGCCCTAGTTTCCGTCATATCGGAGTTATGTTCCCGGATTTTTGCGTTCCTTACGCGGTTGGGTTATAATGGGAACCCCTTGATAGTTCGCCTTGATTAAAGATTTTCCAGCAATGCCCAACCTTGGTTTTACCATTTGCCACCTAGCCTCTTTTTCCCTTGGGTTTCCGGAGCCCGAGGGTCATCTTATTTTAGCCCCCCCTTGGCCAGTGCTCCTGTGAGTGTTGGTCCAAACTAGAGTCCTGTGCAGCGCCCCCTCGGGGAAACTCGAGGTTTGGTTCTAGTTGTATGGAGAGCTCATCTGAGTGTGCCCTGAGAACGAGATATGTGCAGCTCCTATCGGGATTTGTCGGCACATTCGGGCGGTGTTGCTGGTCTTGTTTTAACCCGTCGAAGTGTCTTGAAGAACCGAGATACCGAGTCTGATCGGAACGTCTTGGGAGGAGGTCTATTCCTTCGTTGACCGTGAGAGCTTGTCATGGGCTAAGTTGGGACTCCCCTACAGGGATTTGAACTTTCGAAAGCCGTGCCCGCGGTTATGGGCAGATGGGAATTTGTTAATGTCCGGTTGTAGATAACTTGGACCTTAACTTAACTAAAATGAATCAACTGAGTGTGTTACCGTGATGGCCTCTTCTCGGCGGAGTCCGGGAAGTGGACACGGTGTTGGAGTAATGCTTGCGCAGGTTGCTCTCTAGTTTCTCGTTCGCGCTTTGCCTCCTCTTCTCGCTCTCTTTTGCGAATAGGATAGCCACCATATATGCTAGTCGCTTGCTGCAGCTCCACATATTTACCTTGCCTTACCTATAAGCTTAAATAGTCTTGATCGCGAGGGTGCGAGATTGCTGAGTCCCTGTGGCTCACAGATTACTATTACACCAGATGCAGGGCTTGACGATTCCGCTCCAGGTGACGCGCTCGAGCTCAAGTGGGAGTTCGACGAGGACTCTCAGTGTTAGTATGTTTCCTTTCCTGATGATCAGTAGTGGTGCCCAGTAGCGGGTGATCGGGACCGTGTCGCATGTTGGGTTATCTTTTATTTTGGCGCCGTAGTCAGGCCATGAGTGTTTGGATGATGTAATGTTATTTATGTACCTTGATTGACATGGCGAGTGTAAGCCAACTATGTTATCTCCTCTTTATTATTATATTACATGGGATGTGTAAAGATTACCTTACTTGCGACATATGCCTTCAATGCGATTATGTCTCTAAGTCGTGCCTCAACACGTGGGAGCTATAGTCGCATCGAGGGTCTAACAAGTTGGTATCAGAGCCTTCCCCGACCTTAGGAGCCCCATTGCTTGATCGTTTTTAGCAGCCGAGTTGTGTCTAGAAAAATGTTTTGAGTCATTTAGGAATTATATATCGAAGAGTTAGGAATTCTTTTTTACTTCCCAGTCTCCTCATCGCTCCAGTAAGGCATCCTGACGTAGTGTTTTGACTCTTCTCTTCTCAAATTTCACTAAAATTTTTTTAGGATCACGCGGGTATCTTGGAATCGTTCCGATGGTTTTATGATGAGAACATTGTCTTGGTGCCTCCTGTTAGGGGTTTTGTGGAAGTGTCCCTAGGAGTTGAGCTCTGAGGTGTTGTCGTCATAATTTTATCGTTGCCGTTATGGAATACCTAAGTTTATTACGCCGACATCGAAAATCTCTTTTATGCAGTTCGTTGGTGAGATAACCTCGATGCCACCCAGTACTGGGGCGGGAGTTCGGGAGTATCGCCATAACTTGTATAACGGATGCTTTTCGAAGGTTGAGGTAGATGGTTTCCGAAGTTTTTCTCGGTTATGTGTTGAAGGATGGATACATCTGGATGTAGGATCTGCTAGATTTGGGTGAGATATTATGCTTCCCCTGTATCCCCAACACCTGATTGCATAACCGGAAAGGTTCGGGAGTTTCATAGGTGGGAATTCTCGTAGCTCTAGTTCTTCTTCCACGGATATTGGTTTGAGATTGGGATTTATTACCGATTATTCGTTCTTGATCCGTACCTTGTTGATTTATTTCTCTACCTTAATTCTACGTGGCTTCTCAATTTATGGATATGTGACCATTTCAAGAGGAATGCATTCGTTAATTTTGTTCGGATGTGAAGACTATATGTTGCAATTTTCATTCCGTTGGATTCAGCTTCAATGTTTGTCTATCAATGTGCTAATGGATGTCAACCTCTTCAGGATGGCTCCTCCAACGCGCATGACTCCGAATCCTGATCCGCCACCACCTCCACCTCCTCCGGAGGCATGGCAAGCTGTGATGGCCGCAACCAATGCAAACACATAGTTGATCATGCAAATTCTCCAAGAGCGCAATCAAGGTAACCAAGGGAACCAACGTAACAATCAGAATCACTCTGCTACACTCAACCAGTTCCTTGCTAACGGGCCTAAGACTTTCAGCAATTGTGTTGAGGCAACTGATGCTGACGATTGGCTTGTGGATCTGTGTAAGCATTTCGAGTGCAGTAACGTCAGGCCTGAGGACTTTGTCAAGTTCGCTTCCTTCCAACTCAAAGATCAAGCTGCAGAATGGTTCCAGTATTACAAGGACTCCAGAGGTGGACGTGTTATCACTTGGGATGAATTCCATCAAGATTTCAGAGCTCACCATATCCCTCAGAGCGTGGTTGAAAGCAAGCGTGAGGAATTCTGCAATCTGAAACAAGGCTCTTTGTCTGTCTATGACTACAACAAGTTGTTTCAGAAGCTTGCCCGCTTTGCTAAGCAGGACGTCCCTGATGAGAAGAGCATGATATACCAGTTCAGGGGTGGTCTCAGAGAAGAAATCCAGCTAGCTCTTGTTCTCTTTGAGCCCTTGAGGTACGATGAGTTCTACAACATGGCATTGAAGCAAGAGGCTGCTCAGTTGAGGTGTGATGCTTCCAAGAAGCAAGTCAGAGATGTTACTCCTTCTTCCTCCACTCAAGTGGCCAAGCAGCAGAACTATTGGCTTCCTCCTCCTCCGTTCCGTCAGCCGTATCAGTAGAAGAGCAAAGGTGGCAGTGGATCTTCCCACCCACCCAACCCTGGCTTTCAGAACAAGACTTCCTATTTGTTGCATGTTTTTTGTTTTGCACAAAATCCAAATGTGATAAAAATTTACAGAGAATTATTTTGGAATATTTATAATTTTTGGGAGGTGGAATCAACGCAAACGGGGGCCTACAGTGGCCACAACCCACCAGAGCACGTCGGGCACCCCCTGGAGCGCCCAGGTATCTTTTCCCTCCTGAAAAGTCGGTTGGGGCCCTTCTTCTGACACAAGAAAGATAATTTAAGGAAACAAATTGTGTAAAAATCTTAGCGCAATTAGAGTTACGGATATCTAGGAATTTAAGAAACGGTGGATGACTAGATCTGGGGAACGGAAACAGAAGAGAACAGAGAGGGAGATCCAATATCGGAGGGGCTCCCGCCCCTCCGCCGCCATGGAGGCCATGGACCAAAGGGGGAACTCTCCTCCCATCTATGGGGGAGGCCAAAGAAGAAGAAGAAGGAGGGGGCTCTCTCCCCCTCTCTCCCCTTGGCGCTGGAGTGTCGCCGGGGCAAGGATCGTGACGGCGATCTACATCAATAATATTGCTATCGTGAACACCAAATTTCTCCCCCTCTATGCAGCGGTGTAACCTCCCTTCTCCCTGTTGTAATCTCTACTTAAACATGGTGCTCAACTCCATATATTATTTCCCAATGACATTTGGATATCCTATGATGTTTGAGTAGATCCATTTTGTCCTGTGGGTTAATCATGATCTTGGTTGGTATGATGATATATTTTATTTATGAGTTTGTCCTACGGTGCCCTCCGTCTTGCGCAAACGTGAGGGGTCCCCATTGTAGGGCGTTGCAATACGTTCATGATTTGCTCATGGTGGGTTGCGATAGTGACAGAAGCCTAAACCCGAGTAGGTGGGTTGTTGCATATGAGATAGAGAGGACTTGATACTTAATGCTATGGTTGGGTTTCATGATCTTAATGATCTTTAGTAGTTGCGGATGCTTGCTAGGGGTCCAACCATAAGTGCATATGATCCAAGTAGAGAAAGTATGTTAGCTCATGCCACTCCCTCATGTAAAATTGCAAGAATGATTACTGGTACTTGTTATCGATTGCCTAGGGACAAATGTATTTTTTATTGACAAAAGCTATCGACTTTTATTACCTTGCAATTTATTCATAGTTTTATTCCCGCAAAGTACTCATAGACTTATTCTTGCCAAATAGTTTCATACTTGTTTTAGATAAAGCAAACGTTAAGTGTGCGTAGAGTTGTATCGGTGCTCGATAGAACTTGAGGGAATATTTGTTCTACCTTTAGCTCCTCATTGGGTTTGACACTCTTACTTATCGAAGAAGGCTACAAATGATCCCCTATACTTGTGGGTTGTCAGGGGGCATGCCCCTAGGGCTTGTGGCCTCCTCATGGGTCTTCGGGCCTCCTCCTGAAGCTTCCTAGGTGTCTTGTTGTCCAAGAAAATCGTCAAAAAGTTTTGTTTTGTTTGGACTCCGTTTGGAATTGATTTTCTATAAAAGACAAAAACAAGGAAAAACAACAACTGGCACTAGGCTCTAGGTTAATAGGTTAGTCAAAAAAAGATATAGATTAGCATTTTTATGCATATAAAACATCCAAAATAGATAATATAATACCATGGAACAATAAAAAATTATAGATACGTTGGAGACGTATCAACAGTCCATGGTAGTGGTCGTAAAATGTGTCGCCGCCTCCATGATATCATCCCTGACAATTATCATGAAGGGGCCCAAGCCAAATTCACAAAAAGGCATACTTAAACCATATTCCCCCTGAGGGAGTCCTGGACTAAGGGGTCCTCGGGCGTCCGGCCTGTTGGACATGGGCCAGACTGTTGGGCCATGAAGATACAAGACTAAAGATTCTCTCACCCATGTCCGGATGGGACTCTCCTTGGCGTGGATGGCAAGCTTGGCGTTCAGATAGGAAGATTCCTTTCTCTACAACCGACTTTGTACAAACCTAGTCCCTCCGGTGTCTATATAAATCAAAGGGTTTAGTCCGTAGAGTGGATCACAATCATAATCAGATAGGCTAGACTTCTAGGGTTTTAGCCATTACGATCTCGTGGTAGATCAACTCTTGTAACCCCCATACTCATCAATTTTAATCAAGCAGGACGTAGGGTATTACCTCCATCGAGAGGGCCCGAACCTGGGTAAAACTTTGTGTCACTTGTCCCCTGTTACCATTAACCTCAAACGCACAGTTCGGGACCCCGGAAGGAAATATGCCCTACAGGCAATAATAAAGTTGTTATTTATATTTCCTTATATCATGATAGATGTTTATTATTCATGCTAGAATTGTATTAACCGGAAACTTAGTACATGTGTGAATAAATAGACAAACAGAGTGTCCCTAGTATGCCTCTACTTGAAGATGGTTAAGTTTCCTAGCCATGGACATGTGTTGTCATTTGATGAACGGGATCACATCATTAGAGAATGATGTGATGGACAAGACCCATCCGTTAGCTTAGCATAATGATCGTTCAGTTTTATTGCTACTTCTCTTCATGACTTATACATGTTCCTCTGACTATGAGATTATGCAACTCCCGAATACCGGAGGAACACCTTGTGTGCTATCAAATGTCACAACGTAACTGGGTGATTATAAAGATGCTCTACATGTGTCTTCAATGGTGTTTGTTGAGTCGGTATAGATCAAGATTAGGATTTGTCACTCCGTCTATCAGAGAAGTATCTCTGGGCCCTCTCGGTAATGCACATCACTATAAGCCTTGCAAGCAATGTGACTAATGAGTTAGTTGCAGGATGATGCATTATGGAACGAGTAAAGAGACTTGCCGGTAACAAGATTGAACTAGGTATTGAGATACCGACGATCGAATCTCGGGCAAGTAACATACCGATGACAAAGGGAACAACGTATGTTGTTATGCGGTTTGACCGATAAAGATCTTCGTAGAATATGTAGGAACCAATATGAGCATCTAGGTTCCGCTATTGGTTATTAACCGGAGATGAGTCTCGGTCATGTCTACATAGTTCTCGAACCCGTAGGGTCTGCACGCTTAACGTTCTGTGACGATTTGTATTATGAGTTATGTGATTTGATGACCGAAGTTTGTTCGGAGTCCTGGATGAGATCGGGGACATGACGAGGAGTCTCGAAATGGTCGAGACATAAAGATCGATATATTGGAATGCTATATTCGGACATTGGAAAGGATCCGAGTGTTTCGGGTATTTTTCGGAGTACCGGAGAGTTACGGGAATTCGTATTGGGCCTTAATGGGCCATACAGGAAAGGAGAGAAAGGCCTCAAGGGGGGCCGCGCCCCTTGCCCATGGACTGGTCCGAATTGGACTAGGGAAAGGGGGCGCCCCCTTCCTTCCTTCTCCTTCTTCATTCCCTGTTTCCTATTCCATGTGGGAGGTGGAATCCTAGTAGGACTAGGGAGTCCTAGTAGGACTCCACACTTTGGGCATGCCTTATGAGGGCCGGCCTCCTACTCCCTCCATCCTTTATATACATGGTCGGGGGCACCCCATAGACACACAAGTTGATCATTGATCCCTTAGCAGTGTGCGGTGCCCGCCTCCACCATAATCCACCTCGGTCATATCATCGTAATGCTTAGGCGAAGCCCTGCGATGGTAGCATCATCATCACCGTCATCACGCCGTCGTGCCGATGAAGCTCTCCCTCGACACTCAGCTGGATCGAGAGTTCCTGTGACGTCACTGAGCCGAACGTGTGCAGATCGCGGAGGTGTCGTACTTTCGGTACTAGGATCCGTCGAGCATGAAGACGTACGACTACATCAACCGCGTTGTCATAACGCTTCCACTTATGGTCTACGAGGGTACGTGGACAACACTCTTCCCCTCTCGTTTCTATGCATCACCATGATCTTTGCGTGTGCGTAGGAATTTTTTGAAATTACTACGTTCCCCAACAGTGGCATCTGAGCCAGGTCTATGCGTAGATGTTATACGCATGAGTAGAACACAAAGGAGTTGTGGGCGTGGGTATTACATATTGCTTGATGTCACTAGTTGTTTCTTCATTCGGCGGTCTTGTTGGATGAAGCGGCCTAGACCGACATTATGCATACGCTTATGCGAGACTGGTTCTACCGACGTGCTTCGCACACAGGTGGATGGTGGGTGTCAGTTTCTCCAACTTTAGTTGAATCGGATTCAATGAACAAGGTTCTTTCTGAAGATCAAAAAGCAATCACTATGCCACGTTGTGGTTTTTGATGCGTAGGTAAGAACGGTTCTTGCTCAGCCCGTAGCAGCCACGTAAAACTTGCAACAACAAAGTAGAGGACGTGTAACTTGTTTTTGCAGGGCATGTTGTGACGTGATATGGTCAAGACATGATGCTAAATTTTAATGTATAAGATGATCATGCTTTGTTAAAGTTATCGGCAACTGGCAGGAGCCTTATGGTTCTCTCTTTATTGCATAAGATGCAAGCGCCATATAATTGCTTTACTTTATCGCTATGCGATAGCAATAGACGCAAAAGCAATAGTTGGTGAGAGGACTATGTGATGACACATTGATAAAGATCAAGATGATGGAGATCATGGTGTCATGCCGGTGACGATGGAGATCATGACGGTGCTTTGGAGATGGAGATCAAAGGCACAAGATGAATATGGCCATATCATATCACTTATATTGATTGCATGTGATGTTTATCCTTTATGCATCTTATTTTTCTTAGTTCAGCGGTAGCATTATAAGATAATCCCTCACTAAATTTCAAGGTATAAGTGTTCTCCCTGAGTATGCACCGTTGCAACAGTTCTTTGTGCTGAGACACCACGTGATGATCGGGTGTGATAAGCCCTACGTTCACATACAACGGGTGCAAGCCAGTTTTGCACACGCAGAATACTCGGGTTAAACTTGATGAGCCTAGCATATGCAAATATAGCCTCAGAACACTAGAGAACGAAAGGTCGAGCGTGAATCATATAGTAGATATGATCAACATAGTGATGTTCACCATTGAAAACTACTCCATCTCACGTGATGATCGGACATGGTTTAGTTGATTTGGATCACGTGATCATTTAGATGACTAGAGGGATGTCTATCTAAGTTGGAGTTCTTAAGTAATATGATTAATTGAACTTTAATTTATCATGAACTGAGTCCTGATAGTATTTGCATAACTATGTTGTAGATCAATAGCTTGCGATGTAGCTCCCTGTTTATTTTTGATATGTTCCTAGAGAAAAACTATGTTGAAAGATGATAGTTGCAATGATGCGGACTAGGTCCGTAATATGAGGATTATCCTCATGTTGCATAGAAGAATTATGTCCTTGATGCACCGCTAGGTGACAGACCTATTGCAGGAGCAGATGCAGACATTATGAACATTTGACAAACTCAGTATGATGACTACTTGATAGTTTAGTGCACCATGCTTTACGGCTTAAAACTGGGACTTCAAAAATGTTTTGAACGCCACAGAGCATATAAGATGTTCCAAGAGTTGATATTGGTATCTCATAATCATGCCCGTGTCAAGAGTTATGAGACCTCTAACAGTACTTTGCCTACAAGATGGAGGAGAATAGCTCAACGAGGGAGCATGTGCTCAGAATGTCTGACTAGTACAATCACTTGAATCAAGTGGGAGTTAATCTTCCCGATAAGATAGTGATTGACAGAGTTCTCTAGTCACTATCACCAAGTTACTAGAACGTCGTGATGAACTATACTATGCAAGGGATAATGGAAATGATTACCAAAGCTCTTCATGATGCTGAAATCGGTGAAGGTAGAAATCAAGAAAAAGCATCAAGTGTTGATGGTTCACAAGACCACTAGTTTCAAGTAAAAGGGCAAGGGAAAGAAAGTGAAATTCAAGAAGAATGGCAAGCAAGTTGACACTCCCATGAAGAAGCCCAAATCTAGACCCAAGCCTGAAACTGAGTGCTTCTACTGCAAAGGAAATGGTCACTGGAAGTGGAACTGCCCTAGATACTTGGCGCATAAGAAGGATGGCACAGTGAACAAAGGTATATTTGATATACATGTTATTGATGTGTACTTTACTAGTGTTTATAGAAAACCCCTCGGTATTTGATACTAGTTCAGTTGCTAAGAGTAGTAACTCGAAACGGGAGTTGCAAAATAAACAAAGACTAGTTGAGGACGAGGTGATGATGTGTGTTGGAAATGATTTCAAGGTTGATAAGATTACCATCGCACACTCCCTTTACCTTCGGGATTAATGTTGAACCTAAAATAAATGTTATTTGGTGTTTGCGTTGAGCATAATATGATTGGATCATGTTTATTGCAATACGGTAATTCATTTAAGTCAAAGAATAATTGTTATTCTGTTTACATGAATAAAACCTTCTGTGGTCATACACCCAATGTGAATGGTTTATTGAATCTCGATCATAGTGATACACATATTCATAATATTGAAGCCAAAATATGCAAAGTTAATAATGATAGTGCAACCTATTTGTGGCACTGCCGTTAAGGTCATATTGGTGTAAAGCGCATAAAGAAACTCCATGCTGATGGACTTTTGGAATCATTTCATTATGACTCACTTGATGCTTGCGAACCATGCCTCATGGGCAAGATGACTAAGACTCCGTTCTCCGGAACAATGCAGCGAACAACTGACTTATTGGAAATAATACATACTGATGTATGCGATCCGATAAGATTTAAGGCTCGCGGTGGGTATCGTTATTTTCCGACCTTCACAAATGATTTGAGCAGATATGGGTATATCTACTAATGAAACATAAGTCTAAAACATTTGAAAAGTTCAAAGAATTTCAGAGTGAAGTGGAAAATCATCGTAATAAGAAAATAAAGTTTCTATGATCTGATCGCGGAGGCGAATATTTGAGTTACGAGTTTGGTCTTCATTTGAAACAATGTGGAATAGTTTCGCAACTCACGCCACCTGGAACACCACAACATAATGGTGTGTCCGAACGTTGTAATCGTACTTTATTGGATATGGTGCGATCTATGATGTCTCTTACTGATTTACCAATATCGTTTTGGGGTTATGCATTAGACATAGCTGCATTCACATTAAATAGGGCACCATCTAAATCCGTTGAGATAACACCGTATGAACTATGGTTTGGCAAGAAACCAAAGCTGTCGTTTCTTAAAGTTCGGGGTTGCAATGCTTATGTTAGAAAGTTTCAAACTGATAAGCTTGAACCCAAATCGAAGTAGTGTGCCTTCATAGGATACCCAAAAGAAACTGTTGGGTACACCTTCTATAACAGATCCGAAGGCAAGATATTTTGTTGCTAAGAATGGATCCTTTCTAGAGAAGGAGTTTCTCTCGAAAGAAGTGAGTGGGAGGAAAGTAGAACTTGATGAGGTAATTGTACCTTCTCCCAAATTGGAAACTAGTTCATCACAGAAATCAGTTCCAGTTATTCCTACACCAATTAGTGAGGAAGCTAATGATGATGATCATGAAACTTCAGATCAAGTTACTACCGAACCTCGTAGGTCAAGCAGAGTACGGTCCGCACCAGAGTGGTACGGTAATCCTATTCCGGAAGTCATGTTACTAGACCATGACGAACCTATGAACTATGAGGAAGCGATGATGAGTCCAGATTCCACAAAATGGCTTGAGGCCATGAAATCTAAGATGGGATCCATGCATGAGAACAAAGTATGGACTTTGATTGACTTGCCCGATGATCGGTGAGTCATTGAGAATAAATGGATCTTCAAGAGGAAGACGGACGCTGATAGTAGTATTACTATCTACAAAGCTCGAATTGTCACAAAAATGTTTTTGACAAGTTCAAGGTGTTGACTATGATGAGATTTTATCACTCGTATCGATGCTTAAAAGTCTGTCCGAATCATGTTAGCAGTTTTCGCATTTTATGAAATCGGGCAAATGGATGTCAAAACTGCATTCCTTAATGGATTTTTTAAAGAAGAGTTGTATATGATGCAACCAGAAGGTTTTGTCGATCCTAAAGGTGCTAACAAAGTGAGCAAGCTCCAGCGATCCATCTCTGGACTGGTGCAAGCATCTCGGAGTTGGAATATATGCTTTGATAAAGTGATCAAAGCATATGGTTTTCTACACACTTGCGGTGAAGCCTGTATTTACAAGAAAGTTAGTGGGAGCACTACAACATTTCTGATAAGTGTATGTGAATGACATATTGTTGATCGGAAATAATGTAGAATTTTCTGGAAAGCATAAAGGAATGTTTGAAAGGAGTTTTTCAAAGAAAGACCTCGGTGAAGCTACTTACATATTGAGCATCAAGATCTATAGAAATAGATCAAGACGCTTGATATATTATTAATGAGTACATACCTTGACAAGATTTTGAAGTAGTTCAAAATGGAACAGTCAAAGAAGGAGTTCTTGCATGTGTTCCAAGGTGTGAAGTTGAGTAAAGACTCAAAACCCGACCACGGCAGAAAATAGAAAGAGAATGAAAAGTCATTCCCTATGCCTCAGTCATAGGTTCTACAAAGTATGCTATGCTGTGTACCAGACCTATTGTGTACCTCACCATAAGTTTGGCAAGAGGGTACAATAGTGATCCAGGAGTCGATCACTGGACAGCGGTCAAAAATATCCTTAGTGGAATAAGGAAATGTTTCTCGGTTATGGAGGTGACAAAGAGTTTGTCATAAGAGTTTCGTCGATGCAAGCTTTGACACCGATCTGGATGACTCTAAGTCTCGATCTAGATACATATTGAAAGTGGGAGCAATTAGCTAGAGTAGCTCCGTGCAAAGCATTGTAGACATAGAAAATTTGCAAAATACATACGGCTCTGAATGTGGCAGACCCGTTGACTAAATTTCTCTCACAAGCAAAACATGATCACTCTTTGGGTGTTAATCACATAGCTATGTGAACTAGATTATTGACTCTAGTAAAGCTTTTGGGTGTTAGTCACATGGAGATGTGAACTAATCACATAAAGATGTGAACTATTGTTGTTAAATCACATGATGATCTAGATTATTGACTCTAGTGCAAGTGGGAGAATGAAGGAAATGTGCCCTAGAGGCAATAATAAAGTTATTATTTATATTTCCTTATATCATGATAAATGTTTATTATTCATGCTAGAATTGTATTAACCGGAAACTTAGTACATGTGTGGATACATAGACAAACAGAGTGTCCCTAGTATGCCTCTACTTGACTAGCTTGTTAATCAAAGATGGTTAAGTTTCCTAGACATGGACATGTGTTGTCATTTGATGAACGGGATCACATCATTAGATAATGATGTGTGGACAAGACCCATCTGTTAGCTTAGCATAATGATCGTTCAGTTTTATTGCTACTTCTCTTCATGACTTATACATGTTCCTTTGACTATGAGATTATGCAACTCCCGAATACCGGAGGAACACCTCGTGTGCTATCAAATGTCACAACGTAACTGGGTGATTATAAAGATGCTATATAGGTGTCTCCAATTGTGTTTGTTGAGTTGGCATAGATCGAGAGTAGGATTTGTCACTCCGTCTATGGGAGAGGTACCTCTGGGCCCTCTCGGTAATGCACATCACTATAAGCCTTGCAAGCAATGTGACTAATGAGTTAGTTGCGGGATGATGCATTATGGAACGAGTAAAGAGACTTGCCGGTAACGAGATTGAACTAGGTATTTAGATACTAACGATCGAATCTCGGGCAAGTAACATACCGATGACAAAGGGAACAATATATGTTGTTATGCGGTTTGACCGATAAAGATCTTCGTAGAATATGTAGAACCAATATGAGCATCCAAGTTCCGCTATTGGTTATTGATCGGAGATGAGTCTCGGTCATGTCTACATAGTTCTCGAACCCGTAGGGTCCGCATGGTCAACGTTCTGTGACGATTTGTATTATGAGTTATGTGATTTAATGACCAAAGTTTGTTCGGAGTCCTGGATGAGATCGGGGACATGACGAGGAGTCTCGAAATGGCCAAGACATAAAGATCGATATATTGGAAGGCTATATTCGGACATCGGAAAGGTTCCGAGTGATTCGGGTATTTTTCGGAGTACCGAAGAGTTACGGGAATTCGTATTGGGCCTTAATGGGTCGTACGGGAAAGGAGAGAAAGGCCTCAAGGGTGGCCGTGCCCCTTCCCCATGGACTGGTCCGAATTGAACTAGGGAAAGGGGGCGCCCCCTTCCTTCCTTCTCCTTCTCCTTCCCTTTTTCCTATTCCATGTGGGAGGTGGAATCCTACTAGGACTAGGGAGTCCTAGTAGGACTCCACACTTTGGGCGCGCCCTATGAGGGCCGGCCTCCTCCTCCCTCCATCCTTTATATACATGGTCGGGGGCACCCCATAGACACACAAGTTGATCATTGATTCCTTAGCCGTGTGTGGTGCCCCCCTTCACTATAATCCACCTCGGTCATATCATCGTAGTGCTTAGGCGAAGCCCTGCGACGGTAGCATCATCATCACCGTCATGACGCCGCCGTCCTGACGAAGCTCTCCCTTGATACTCAGCTGGATCGAGAGTTCGTGGGACGTCACCGAGCCGAACGTGTGCAGATCGCGGAGGTGTCGTACTTTCGGTACTAGGATCCGTTGATGGTGAAGACGTACGACTACATCAACCGCGTTGTCATAACGCTGCCGCTTACGGTCTACGAGGGTACGTGGACAACACTCTTCCCCTCTCGTTGCTATGCATCACCATGATCTTGCATGTGTGTAGGAATTTTTTTTGAAATTACTATGTTCCCCAACACCCCCTACCCGAGATCCGCCGGTTTTGACACCGACACCCCCCGTATGCACTGTACAAAGGAGTGGACGACCCGACAGTGGGGAAACCATCATTCAACAACACATAGTCGCCACACCGACATCCTAAACATCAGATCTCGGTAGCCATCTCCACCACCATATCCTCCATCTTCATTAGATTAATTACTTGCAATAGAGATTCATCATGACCGAAGAGATTATAAGACTTTCAATCATTCATAATCAACCTTCTGCTTGTGATTTAATCACAATGTGTGAGTAATATCCTTGGGCTAAGGGTTGAGATGTAGCCTCACAGCCCTGTGTACACATAAGAAGGGATTAATTGTTTACTTTAAGATAACCTTGTTCTATAATATTGTGGGACTACTTTTGTTTCTTGTCTCTTTCTCAATCTTAGAGCTTGTAGGTACTCAAGATTTCGAAGATTCGAATAAGGAGATGTAAAGGGAAGAGAGAAGATGAAATCTATACTAAAAGCCAGTGACAGTAAGGTGAGTATAATAGCTAGAATCGAGTCTCTAGGGGATACTGTGATGCAGTCATCAAATGCTCATGCGTTGGTCTGGTTTATCCTTAATAATCGAGGTAACCTAGTGCGTCGGATAGGGCAAAGGCCGAACAACCAATCCTCCATGTGGCGGCAGTCGGTCATGGTTTTATTGGGATGCATATCCCACTTAATGTGCTTACAAGATATATGTAATGGTGTTTGCTGGTGCATTGTTGATCTGCCTGATTCTGGGGCTACCGAGGGAGTGCTGGACTAAGGGGTTCTCGGGCGTCCGGCCTGTTGGACATGGGCCGGACTGTTGGGCCATGAAGATACAAGACTAAAGATTCTCTCACTCGTGTCCGGATGGGACTCTCCTTGGCGTGGATGGCAAGCTTGGAGTTCGGATATGAAGATTCCTTTCTCTGTAACCGACTTTGTACAACCCTAGTCCCCTCTGGTGTCTATATAAACCGGAGGGTTTAGTCCTAGAGTGGATCATAGTCATAATCAGATAGGCTAGACTTCTAGGGTTTTAGCCATTACGATCTCGTGGTAGATCAACTCTTGTAACCCCCATACTCATCAATATTAATCAAGCAGGACGTAGGGTATTACCTCCATCGAGAGGGCCCAAACCTGGGTAAAACTTCATGTCCCTTGTCTCCTGTTACCATCAAGCTCAGACGCATAGTTCGGGACTCCCTACCCGAGATCCACCAGTTTTGACACCGACATTGGTGCTTTCATTGAGAGTTCCACTGTGTCGCCGTCAGAAGGTTCGATGACTCCATCCATCATCTGCAATGATGTTGCCCTAGGGGGGGGGTTCTCCCCGACTAGATCTTCGTATTCGGCAGCTTCGCACTGCGGGCCAACTCGCTTGGCCATCTGGAGTAGATCGACATCTACTCTCCAGGTCACCAGATTAGTTTTGGAAACCAGGACTATGTCGCTGATATCCGAGGAGAATTGATCTTCCAAGGATTCACGACCCCAACCTCCGCTCTGGCCTTAGAGCCGGAGCGCCTCGCTGGTACCGAAGATGGGATTTCTAAACCCGCCGGACTATCTATGGCCAGTAAGCCCAGTACGGGAGAGTCGGAGGAAGCAGCGTCACTGGCATCCATCACCAAGCCGGACTCTTCCCCGGACGTCGGCTCCAAACTTTCGGAGTCACCATCGTGTGAGCTCGGCCAAGGAATTCCCTCCCTGCCATACTCCACAAATTCTCTCCTCCCTCAACAAACCTCGCCTTTAAGCGAGACTCTAGACTTGATGCGACCCCTCGTGATTTCGGAGGAGCAACATCCTAACTACGCCCAGCCCGGACTAGGGGCTGAGAGCGGGGAATTTTACGTCCCACCCATCACCCACTTCATTGCCACAATAGAGGACTTAACTGACATGCTCGATTACGGCTCCGAAGACATCTACGGTATGGACGACGATGTCGGAGAGGAGAAAGCCGCAACACACCGTTTGTTGGATGCTGGACGGCCACCTCTTCGTATGACGTGTACATGGTGGATGCACCCAAGGAGGGTGACAGCGATAAAGAGAAAAATCCAGTAGAGGATAAACCTCCCAAGATACAACAAAAGCACCGACGACGCCGCTCTAAATCACGCCGCAGCAAAGACAGCAATACCGACACGAGAGACAACAACACTCCGGACGATGTCGAAGACCAAGAAAATCCCGTCGAGCAATACTCCGAACAAGACGGTCGGGAGGATGGGCGAGTTAGCCCTGATAAATAGGCTGCAAACAAAGACTCAGAGGACAGTAATTATCTTCCACCCTCCGAGTATGAGGTGAGCCTCGGCGATGAAGACTTTATCAAGCCCGAGGAACCTCTCGAGCAGGAACGCTTTAAGCAATGGCTAATAGCCACCGCAAGGAGCCTGAAAAAGAAGTAGCAGCAGCTTCAAGCTGATCAAGATCTACTCAATGATAGATGGACTAATGTCCTGGCAGCAGAAGAATACGGCCTCGAGCGCCCACCCAAAAGTTACCCGGAGCGTAAACTGCTACCTCAATTCGATGACGAAGCGCTTGAGCCTGTACCATCAATGCGTAATGCGGCTGATCGATCACCACGTGGCCGGGACAAAACGGCAACTCAAGCCGAACGCCGGCCCGTCCTACCTTGCCGTAAAGGCAGAGACAAAACTGCTCAGGGATACACGTATGACCTATGGCAGGACCTGGAGAATAAAGCAGGTCTGGCCAGATCGATCTAGGGATCACGAGGGCGTGCCCCGATGCGCGACGACGGCTATCAAGCTGAACATGGAAAGCACAATTACGTCCGAGCCAAAAATCACAGACGGACTCCATCCGAACTACGTCACAATCTGGCCTGATATAGAGGCGCCACACACCCCCTCTGCTTCACTAATGAAGTAATGGAAGATGAATTCCCAGAAGGGTTTAAACCCATGAATATCGAATCATATGATGGAACCACAGATCCCATGGTATGGATTGAAGACTTCATTCTCCATATTCATATGGCCCGCGACAATGATCTTCATGCCATCAAATACCTCCCCCTAAGACTCAAGGGGCCAGCCCGGCACTGGCTGAATAGCCTGCCTGAAAACTCCATTGGCAGCTGGGATGACTTGTCAGAAGCCTTCCTTGACAACTTCCAAGGTACATATGTTTGACCTTCGGATGCCAACGACTTAAGTCACATAATTCAACAACCCGGAGAGTCAGCTAGGAAATTCTGGACTAGGTTCTTAACCAAAAAGAACCAGATCGTCGACTGTCCGGATGCCGAAGCCCTAGCGGCCTTTAAACATAGCATCCGGGACGAATGGCTGGCCCGACACCTCGGCCAAGAAAAGCCGAAGTCCATGGCAGCCCTCACAGCTCTTATGACCTGCTTTCGCGCAGGCGAAGATAGCTGGCTAGCCCGTAGCAATAACAATGCAAGCGAACCTGGCACTTCGGAAGCCAAAAATAGCAACGACAAGCCCCGACGCAACAGACACAAGCATCGAAGCAACGGTGACAATACCGATGACACGACGGTCAATGCCGGATTCAGTGGCTCCAAGTCCGGTCAGCGGAAGAAGCCATATAAAAGAAATAATCAGGGCCCTTCTAGCCTGGACCACATATTCGATCATCCATGTCAGATCCATGGCACCCCTGATAAACCAACCAATCATACTCACCGGAGTTATTGGGTCTTCAAACAGGCCGGCAAGATAAATGCCGAAGACAAGGAGAAGGGGTCGCCAAGCGAGAATGACGACGAGGAGCCCCGTCCATCGAACACAGGGGGACAGAAGAAGTTTCCCCCTCAAATCAAAACGGTGAACATGATATACGCTACCCATATCCCCAAGAGGGAGCGCAAGCACGCGCTCAGGGACGTCTATGTGATAGAGCCAGTCACCCCAAAATTCAACCCATGGTCGTCATGCCCGATCACCTTTGATTGCAGGGACCATCCGAACAGTATCCGACATGGCAGTTTAGCCGCATTGGTCCTCGACCCAATAATTGACAGATTCCACCTCACACGAGTCCTTATGGACGGTGGCAGTTGCCTCAACCTGCTTTATCAGGATACAATGCGCAAAATGGACATCGATCCATCAAGGACCAAGCCCACCAAAACTACCTTTAAAGGAGTTATACTAGGTGTAGAGGCCCGCTTCTCGGGCTCAATCACATTGGAGGTCGTCTTTGGATCTCCGGACAACTTCCGAAGCGAAGAGTTAATCTTCGATATCGTCCCCTTCCGCAGTGGCTATCACACACTGCTTGGACAAACCATGTTTGCCTGATTCAATACGGTGGCGCACTATGCTTATCTCAAGCTCAAGATGTCCGGACCACGCGGTTTCATAACAGTCAATGGAAATACGGAGCGCTCCCTCCGTACCGAGGAGCACACCGCTGCCCTGGCAGCAGAGGTACGAAGCGGCCTTCACAAGCAGAACCTTAATTCGGCAGCCATACTCCCGGACACTGTGAAACGAGTCCGGACTACTCTGCGGCAGGATAGTCCAGCTCGTTAGGAGCTCGATTAGCAATTCGACCTCTTTCTCAGTCCCGACCAAGTGGCGGCATACGTACCACGTGTACATAACTACGCACTAAAAATACCATGGGCAGAGACTGAGGCATAACCATACTGTGGTCCACAATATGGCTTGACCTTCCTTGGACACACATACTTTTACTTTTATTTTTATCCTTTTCAGGTCTCTTTTCCGCAGGCCCCTCTCGACGGCCTCATAATCGATCCTTTCGAAGGACAGATATACCAAGGTGGCAAGTAGCACAGACGTGTGGGGGAATCTCTAGATGTTCTTCTCAACAATCATTCTACATACTTTCAGGACTCGTACGTAGCTCCTCCTCGGTCTTGGCATGTTAAATAGCGATTGTTGCTTATCGCACTATTTGTACAAAATATGCTTTGACGTATTAATAAAACTATAAGGGAAACAATTTGCGTCCCAACTTTTGCAGCACTAGCTTGCTACTTCATTTTTTCTTGATAATCTTATCAATTGCACTCATATACTTCGGTATGCCTTAAATCGCCAGGAGCTTTACTACGCTCCATTCTATGGCAACAAAGTCCGAACACTTTTACAGTACAGTTCGGCACCCCAAATTTTAGCATTATATGCATTGGCTCTGAATCATGTCTTTGGTCGATAGTTGGGTTGCCTGGCTCCTGTGCTTACTACCTTACGTTCAGCTCTATCGGCTAGGGTAGTAAAGGGAGAACTACTGCGATTGTGTCCTGGTTTATCCGAATGAGCACCTCAGTAGAGAAAGCCGAAAACTGACTGTCATGATGCGGCGTGAGCCGGTCAGCTGTTCGGAGGTTAGAAATCTCTTGCGATTTTTTCTGCATTATGCGACGAATTGGTCTTTACCTGATCAAGTGTTTACGGCACCCTAGTTCGGACTCACAAATACTAGGGGCTGCACCTAAAATTCTATTGTCAAACTCCTATGGCTAAGTGAGGGTGATAAAGCCACATAGTCCGATTGCCTAGTTCGTTTCGCTAAACACCTCCTTGAAGCACCAAACTTTTGGATAAAGAGTGTTTTAGATTCATCCCGAACACCCCCCTACTACCCACGTGGGGGCTGAAGCGGACGACTGGCCAACTCTCAGACTTAATAAAATGGCCGCACAGGAGGTAAAATTTTAAATAATAAACAACAAAGCGTTATATTACATATCAGCCTTGTTTTCATCATACAGGAAGGGACAATATGAATGATTTCATTCAAAGATAATGTCTTTTGAACACTGCCCTTCTACAATACAGGATACCTTCAAGACATCTTAAAAATACCGTTCGGGCGTGCGGTGCTCCTTGCCCGCGGGAGGTCCTTCGGTCGCAAGCTTGACAGCATCCATCTTCGCCCATTGTATCTTGACACAGGCGAAGACCATCCACGCACCTTCTATGCAGACCGATCGCTTGATGGCATCAAGCCGAGGGCAGACATTGACCAGCCGCTTCACGAGGCCGAAGTAGCTGCTGGGTACGGCTTTGGCAGGCCATAGCCGGATTATCAAATCCTTCATGGCTAGTTCGTCCACCCTATGCAGCTCGACCAGCTATTTAAGCTGATCTTTAAAGGGCACCGGATGTTCTGGTGCAAGGTATTGCGACCAGAATGGCTTCTCCGTTGAGCTCCCCTCTTCGGCTTGGAAGAATCCCGCAACGTCAAAAACACTGCGTGGCAGATCCGCAAATGCCCCTGGAGAACTCCAAATCTGAGTCGGTAAGAGATACCTCTTCTTCACATACTTGCTTTGCATAATGAAAGCCTTACCCGCCGCAATTTTCTTGGCCTCTTGAATTTCCTGGAGAGTGCCTTGGGCTTCGGTCCGGGCCTTTTGTGCGCTTTGGCGGGCCTTAGCGAGTTCGGACTCTTGGTCCGCATTCTGGCGCTCCAAGGATTCACATTTCTTCATGGCATCCTGGAGCTCCTGCTGGACCTCACCAACCCTAGCCTCATGACTTTCACGGGCGGCTTGTTCCTTTGCCGCTCTTTCATTTGCCTTGGCCAGTGCCTTCTTGAGGGCCTCCACCGCGGTTGCATCCCCTAATAAATATCATAACACTGTGGTAAGCACAAAAATATTCACCCTTTTCCGGACACGCACAAGGTTATTGCATACGTTGGGTGTCCTCCAGCTGCTTTTTCGCACGACCGAGCTCTTCCTCGGTCCACTCCAGCCTCTGCTTTAGTCCAGAGACTTTGGCAGCATGAGAAGCCTGCTTATTCACAAAAACATATATGGTTAGTCTGTGGCGGAAAACTATTTGATCCTCAGTTTGGCTCTTCTTTCTGAACACCGGATAGAGTCTCAGGGGCTACTGTCTATACTGTAACTTTCTTTTCACATAAATGCAGTGCATACCTCAAAGCCTGTTAAAAGGCTTGCGCATACTTCGGTCAGTCTGCTCTTCGCGAACTGAATCTTCTCAATCACCGCGCCCATGAGGTTACGGTGTTCCTCGACAATGGAAGCACTTTGCAGCGCTTCCAATAGAGTATCCAGTGCCTCTGGTTGGACAGTGGTCGTCGGCGGAATGGGCATACCTCCTTCTTCGAACGAGGCTGCCTGTTGGATTCTGGAGCCGTATTGGTCTCCGGGGCCGTATTTGGCTAGAGGCCGAATTGGATATCGTCCCCATCACCGGCCTCTATGGGGATTCGCTCTCCCATGTGTCCGGCGGCCGAGGTTTCACCCTCTGGCGCCGCCCTGATAGCCTCTTGCGTCTCTCCCTGGCTTAGGGTCCTTCGGGACAGTACCTCGGTGTCATCCATGGCCTTGGGAGAGGGGGCCACCGGAAGGGACCCACTGTCCATCACCTTCGGGTCCAGCGAATTTCCCAAAGATGAGGATCGCTCGAGTTCGGAACGAGCCGGACTGCAAGTGCATGATTCAACATGTTAAAGCTATAAAATAAAGGAGCTGGATATTTGAGTGCGTCTATGAGTACTTACGATTCGGCCAGGGGCTTATCCCTGGGGCGCCACTCGGAGCTGCTGTCGATATCCCCCGCGGGGTTGTCCACGGCAGAGGACTTCCCCTTCTTGGACGCCTCTTCCAACAGATGCATGGAGGCTGCCCTTTTCTTCCCTTCCCCTTCAGAGGGATAATCGCTTTCCTCCTCTTCCTCGTCATCGGTGGCAGGAGGGGAGTGGGTGTCAGCGTCTTCGGACGTCACGTCTGAAGTGCCCTTACGGCGGAGACCACCCCTGGTCCCCTTGGCCTTCTTTTTCGGCGCCTAATAGGGCGCCGGAACCAGCATCTTCATCAGAAGCGAGATTGTTGGTTCTTCGGGCAGCAGAGCCAGACACCGAATCAGCTCCGCCTTCTTTGTCCAGCCCTGAAAAAACAAAACATGGAAGTTTAGACATCTTCCTTGAGTATACAAGTAAGGGGTACACCTTGAAATACGGAACACTTATCGCACTAGAGGGATGGGCCAGGTCGTGCCTGCGGTCCTCGGTCGTTGCCGGCCACGTCCCGTTGGCCTTGAAGAGCACCTTCCAGATGTCTTCGTGCGTAGTGCCAAAGAACTGTTGCAAGGTCCGGCGCTTGGCCGGGTCAAACTCCCACAAGTGGAAAGTCTAGCTTTGGCATGGCAGGATTCGGCGAGCGAGTATCACCTGAATCACGTTGACAAGCTTGACGTCCTTGTCCACCATGCGCTTGATGCGCGTTTGGAGGGTTGTTAGCTCATCCGACGAAGACTAGTCCAGGCCTTTCTCTAGTCAGGAGGTGAGCCGCATCGGGGCGCCCTATTGGAATTCGGGAGCTGCGGCCCAGGTGGTATCGCGGGGCTCTATGACATAGAACCACTGTTGTTGCCACTCCTTGACGGTCTCCACAAAGGTACCCTTGGGCCATGTGACATTGGGCAGCTTGCTCACCATGGCGCCTCCGCACTCTGTATGTTGGCCATCCACCACCTTCGGCTTCACGTTGAAGACCTTCAGCCACAGTCCGAAGTGGGGAGGGATACGGAGGAAGGCCTCGCACACGACAATGAATGCCGAGATATTGAGGAAGGAATTGGGGGCCAGATCATGAAAATCTAGCCCGTAGTAGAACATGAGACTGCAGATGAAGGGGTGGAGAGGAAATCCCAGCCCACGGATGAAGTGGGGGATGAACACGACCCTCTCATAGGGCTCTGGGGTGGGGATGATCTGTCCCTTGGCCGGAAGCCTGTAGGTGATTTCTTTGGCTAGATACCCGGCCTCCCGGAGCCTGGTGATGTCCTTCTCCTTGACAGAGGACACCATCCACTTGCCTTGCGCTCCAGATCTGGACATGACTGGAGTGCTGTTTGGAGGCGGAAAGGATGGGAGCTTGGGCGCTGGAGCTCGAGAACTGATTGGCAGAGAGTGAGAGAGAAGGTGTGGGTGAAAGGGGGTGAGTCCTTATCCCTTTATAAAGGCAGCGAATATCAAGCGCCTCCCCACTAGCCTTAAAACTCGCCTGTTTTCCAAGGGCCGTGCAGGCAGCACGGTTGGATTACCCATGCCCGTATTGATGAGAATCCCGTAATAAGGGGACATGATCTCTACTTTGACAAGACGTGCCAATAAAACCGCATCTCGAAATATGAAGCGGCATGCCGAAAAAAGGTTTGATAATGACTGGGTGATGATGTGGTGTCACGCTACAAAAAGTTGTTAGCGGACTGGACTCGTGAAATATTATACTCTCTACGGTTATGTGTGGTGCTTGTTTTGCAGAGCCGGACACGTTCTTTGGGTTCAAAAGCTCTTTTGAAGTATTCAGAGGAGGAACCCACCTTGCAATGTAGAAGACAATCTGCACGCCGGACACCTCATCATTGAAGCCTGGTTCAGGGGCTTTTGAGGGAGTCCTGGACTAAGGGGTCCTTGGGCGTCCGGCCTATTGGACATGGGCCGGACTGTTGGGCCATGAAGATACAAGACTAAAGATGCTCTCACCCATGTCCGGATGGGACTCTCCTTGGCATGGATGGCAAGCTTGGCGTTCGGATATGAAGATTCCTTTCTTTGTAACCAACTTTGTACAACCCTAGTCCCCTCCGGTGTCTATATAAACCGGAGGGTTTAGTCCGTAGAGTGGATCACAATCATAATCAGATAGGCTAGACTTCTAGGATTTTAGCCATTACTATCTCATGGTAGATCAACTCTTGTAACCCCCATACTCATCAATATTAATCAAGCAGGACATAGGGTATTACCTCCATCGAGAGGGCCTGAACCTGGGTAAAACTTTGTGTCCCTTGTCTCCTGTTACCATCAACCTCAGACGCACAGTTCGGGACCCCCTACCCGAGATCCACCGGTTTTGACACCGACACCCCCCGTATGCACTATACAAAGGAGTGGAAGACCCGACAGTGGGGAAACCATCATTCAAGAACACATAGTCGCCACACCGACATCCTAAACATCAGATCTCCGTAGCCATCTCCACCACCATAGCCTCCATTTTCATTAGATTAATTACTTGCAATAGAGATTCATCGTGACCAGAGAGATTATAAGACTTTCAATCATTCATATGCAGCCTTCTGCTTGTGATTTAATCGCGATGTGTGAGTAATATACTTGGGCCAAGGGTTGAGGTGTAGCCTCACAGCCCTGTGTACACATAAGAAGGGATTAATTGTTAAGATAACTTTGTTCTATAGTACTGTGGGACTATTTTTGTTTCTTGTATCTTTCTCAATCTCAGAGCTCGTAGGTACCCAAGCTTTCAAAGATTTGAATAAGGAGAGGTAAAAGGAAGAGAGAAGAGGAAATCTATACTAAAAGCCGGTGACAGTAAGTTGAGTACAATAGCTAGAATCGAGTCTCTAGGGGATATTGTGATGCAGTCATCAAATGCTCATGCGTTGGTTTGGTTTATCCTTAATAACTGAGGTAACCTAGTGCGTCGGATAGGGCAAAGGCCGAACAAACAATCCTCCATGTGGCGGCAGTCGGTCATGGTTTTATTGGGATGCATATCCCACTTAATGTGCTTACAAGATATATGTAATGGTGTTTGCTGGTGCATTGTTGATCTGCCTGATTACTATCCCAAGCATGTGTACACAGCTGCAGCTAAAACACTAGCTCTGGCCTATTTCCTTTTATATTTAAACAACCTCTACGATAAGTGTTTGTTCAGGAACTGGGACGATTTGAGATCATAAGAACTTGGAGTTATTTCCTTGCCAAAATTAAATCACTTTCTGGATTCGATAATTTCTAGGGTCTCTAGGGAAGAAGGTTATATCTACACTCAAACTAGATCAAAGGTAATTATGGTGCTAATTGTGAAAAATATTGTTGGGACCCGATGTGCAAGGGTTTGTAGTAAGTAGTAAGATTCCCCCTCAGCTAAAAAACCAAGATAATCAATCTGCGAATCAAAAACTACATGCCTAATGATCAGCTATGCACACAACTAAGATATTCAATTTGTGTTCATAATTGTTCTAGTGAGGTTGTCAATCTCGCTTTTGAATTGTTTTTGTATGTGAGAAATAATGGATTGTGGAATATAAAAGTAAAAGAAAGTTTCTACAATGAGAAAAATTGGACCGAAGTTCAAAATTTCACCAGTGGCATCTCTCCCAAATAGTGTCCATATGGTAAGTAAATTACAGTTGTGTGTCAGTTGAATTGCAGCTTTTATGGAAAATCCTACATGATATGATTACATACAAGCATTTCCATATACAACTATCCAACATGCATATACAGCTAATACTCCATCCAAAGACCACTACCTAATATGCACCTAAAGTATTAAGTAATTAAACAGAGTATTGCATTAAGCAAATTCACATAATGTTGATAAACGTATTTTCCCCGCCTTAATCCAGTGAGGGGTGCACGATAGTTATCTTTTTTATCCTTAGTGGCGAGGATACAACAATGAGCTTTGTATTATTGATTGTCACGGAAAATAATTTGTGAAAGATGTCAACCCCAACTAATGCACATAACTCAACCAAATATGGTGAAAGAATATACTAATAGACGAGAGAGCATATATGTAACACCCCCAGAGTCATGCTACAGTAATACCATACTAATGGTGCCATGTCATCACAATTCATTTTTCTAACCTCACTTTGGTCCAACCCAATTCAAATTCAAATTTAAAATAAAGTCAAATTAATTATTTTTTCAATCTATAAAACTAAAATGTTTGTAATATCCCATAAAATCCCTAAGTTTTAGTTATGAATAAATCACCCATTTTGGATTTTCCAAACTGCCCCTAGAAATATTTTGAAGTGACCCAACAGCACGTATTTGAACCATTTAAATGCAAACCTAATTTGAATAAATTCAAACAGGCTCCAAACTTTCTGTGGCGGTACTAAATAATGCCTAGTATTTTATTTGACAAGTTTTATATTTTTACAAAAGTCATTTTGTGGTCAAACAAATAGAAAATAGTAGCTAAAACTAAAACATAAAAGAATAAAATAAAAGCACACACTGTGCATCTAAATCCTAGTGCTACAGTTTGAAGCCCATCACCTACACTGTACAAGGCCCAGCCCACATGGATGTCCTTTTCCCCAATCTCTGGCCAGAGGCAGGGAGGCCATGGCGCGGACGTCGTCCAACTGCCGACTGCCTCGCTGTCGAGCATCTCGCGGCCTTCTGGTGGATAAGGAGGTCGTCCCCGAGGCCACTGCCGAAACCTAACCCTCGAATCCCCCTCTCCCTCGCTCACCCTCCTATTCCCCCTACACGCCCGAAGCTTCTAGTCATGGCAGCCATCGTCACCGTGGCGATCACTCTCCCCTACTACAGGCGTGTTTGCTAGCCCCACCGCGCCTCTTCGTTGTCGTCCACACCTCCAGAGCGAGGCGCGGAGCCCTCCTCCACCGGATTGCCTCGCCCCAATTTGTCGAAATCCTCCATGGCCGCCGCTCGTCCAGCTACTCTGATGCCACCCCGACCTCGCCGTCGCAACCGTTGTGAGCCCCCTCCTCCGCTACACCCTTCTCCCCCTCCGACTCGCCGCGCCCCCGTCGTTCCGCGCCATCATAATTACCGTTTAGTGCTACTCCTACTACTAATAACCAATGACATATGGGTTCCATCCCCAAATAAACATGTTTAGCACTTTAGTTAATTTGTTAGTCAATGAAAGGTAGGCCCCATGGCAAGTGTTCACACTTTGACCAGGTCAACTGTTGACTTGCTGACTATGTATGCTGACTCAGCCAATGGACCCCACCTGTCATTCTAATAGGTGGATGTCTATGAGTATAAAAAGTATTCATTGTTTTAATTAGAATTTAGTAATTAAAAAATTCTAGAAAATGATTAAAACTTTGAAAAATCATATAAAATAATCTGTAACTCGGATGAAAATATTTCATATATGAAAGTTTCTCAGAAAAATGTGATGAATACGAATATGCCATCCGTTCATGTGTCACAATCCTCTAGCATAGTGAACATGGATCTGTCCCCTCCGATTCATCTGTCTGAAAAATGCCTAACACTGAGAAAACATTCCCGGTTGTTTCCCCCCTTCACCAATATCGTGTAGCACCGTGTTTGGTCGCGTCTAGCACTGCATATTTTCAAGTCATGCATCGTGATGCATCTGTTTGCATTGTATTTATTGGTTGTTCCCCTCTTCTCTCCGGTAGACCCCGAGACTGCCGGTGACCCCCAGTACGACTATAGTGTTGAGGACCCGTCCTTCTCTGTAGAGCTTCCAGGCAAGCAACCTGTAACGCCCCGAGACCGATGTGTCAGGTGTCTTCCAGTTATTCGTTGTTGTTTGCCTTTTCATTGCTTGTGTGTCATGCATTGCATATCATGTCATCATGTGCATCGCATTTGCATACATGTTCGTCTCATGCATCCGAGCATTTTCCCCGTTGTCCGTTTTGCAATCCGGCGCTCCTATGTCACCCGGTGTCCCTTTCTACCTCTTTTCATGTGCGGGTGTTAAACGTTCTCGAATTGGACCGGGACTTGCCAAGCGGCCTTGGTTTACTACCGGTAGACCGCCTGTCAAGTTTCGTGCCTTTTGGACTTCGTTTGATACTCCAACAGTTAACCGAGGGACCGAAAACGCCTCGTGTGTGTTGCAGCCCAACACCCCTCCGAAGTGGACCAAAACCCACCTAAACCCCCTCCATCATCTCGGTCGTTCGAGCACGATCGCATGGCCGAAAACTGCACCTCTTTTGGAGCTTCCTAGCTCCCTCTACCTCTATAAATAGACCCCTTCATTTTCGTTTTCGAATCTTTTCCCCGAAACCCTAGCCATCTCCCTCCTCGCGCCGCCGGACACGTCCATCCCGCGCCGGACATGTCTGCCGGACGCGTCACTCCGACGAATCACAGCGCGCCAAGTCAGCTCCGCCGCCCCGCTCGACCCCTCCCGCATCACCACCTGTCAGCGTCGCGCCCTCCTCTCTCCTCCGCCGCCGCGGGCCCGCGCGGCCCAGATCCAGCCCGCGGGGCCTGAATCGCCCGCGCCTCCGCCCGACGAGGCAGCGCCATCCGCACGAAGGAGCCGCCTGCTCCAGCCTCGCTTCGCCGCCCGCCGTCTCGTCGCCGGCGCACTGGCCACCGCGCCGCTTCGCCGTTGCTTCGGCTCCGCCGCCGCCATATGCTCCGGCCCTGCCGCCGCCACCGGGTGCTCGCCGGCCATCGCGGCACCTGCCGGAGCCGTGCCCCGCGCCGCAACCGGCCACCTCCGCCTCCATCCGCGCCTCCCCCGACAGCTCCGGCGACCCCCTCCATTTCCGGCGAGGTCGAGTTCGACCTTGGTTCGCGTGCGTCTACAGTGAGCCGATCCAGATCTAGATCTCGGGTTGACTTTCTACCCCCTAACCCTAATTATTTTGCCATATTCATCATGTCATAACTCTGCACTCGTAGCTCCGATTCGCGCGTGTAGCATATCAAAATGTTCGTCTCAATGAGTACATCATTTCATCTCATTGCATCATTTTCATTTGAGCTCATCTTGATGCCCGAAATGCTGTTGGAAGAGGGCTATCTGAGTAATTTGCCAGATCTGTTTTAGCAAATGACATTTTGTCATTTTTGCTATGTTTAATGTGTGCATGATATGATCCTGAGCTCTACATGTGTTTTGTTATATGCCATGCCATCTTTACAAAGGAGCTTGCCATGTATTTTTGTGATATTTTTGGTGACTAGCACAAGCTTGCAAAGTAGCTTAATCGGTAATGCTGATTTCAGGGACTTAGAATTTCACTAAGTCTGTCCTGATTTTGTTATTATGCCATATGTTCATGTTGTTTCCTAGTGATCCGTGCCTCTTTTGAGGATGATCAGTAAGGATGATTTGTAAACATTGTGGTGCTCTATCCATCCATGTCTTTGTTTGCATTTATGGAGCACCCTAGCTTGAGTCAATCGAGCTCTACTTTTGCTATAAAATGTTCCTGGCAGATCGTTGACATGTTTAGCGATTTTGCCGAGGTTGTTGCTATTGATCTGTGCATGCTATGATGTTGTTCTTGCCATGTATAGCTTCTATGCCATGTCTTCTTGATGGGTGTATTCTTAGATTGTCATGCCATGCTTTGTAGTGAGTGCATCGAGCTCGTAAACATGCCTACTCGTTAACTGTTTTGCATGCTCCAGTTTTTCACTAAGTCTGAATCTGTTTATATTTTTGCCATGTTCACATGCTAGCAATTGTATTTTCCGATCCCTTTTGGCTCAAGGTCACTAAGGGGCTTTTGTTAAGTGCTTTGAGTAGCTTCATGCCATGCCTTGCCTTGCCATGTTATGTTCCTGCAGCATTTAGTTTTCATGCTCTAAAGTGTGCTTCCTGATGATAAATTCCAGACTTGTGTTAATTTCACTAAGTCTGAAACATGTTATCATTTGCACTTTTGCCATGCTTGTTTGAACCTGTTAGTGGATGAATTAGCCGTAGCTCAGTGTTCATCTTTTGTCAAGATTCATGAGTGGATCCCTGCCATGTATTTTGTTGCCATGTTTGAGTGCCGTAGCATATTTATCTTGATGCATTTAGATGGCTACTCATTGATTATCACAGACCGGTGCCATATTTCTTTTGCTTGCCATTTCCAAACCGTGCATCCGATTCCGGTGATCTTTATATCGATATCGACCGAAATCACCTCACCTTTCCAGTGGCACTCTTGAATTTCCAAGTTGAGGCTAGGTTCAATCATTCCTTTTCAAATCATGCATATGCATCACATACCGCATCCCGCATATCATACCATGTTCGTGTGTTGGTTGTTTACTATGTTGTGTGCTTCTTTCCGGTGTTGCTTCTTCGGGTTGGTTCTGATAATGTCGCGTTTGTGAGGACACGTTCGACTACGTCTGTTTGTCTTCTTCATGGACTCGTTCTTCTTCCTTGCGGGATTTCAGGCAAGATGACCATACCCTCGAAATCACTTCTATCTTTGCTTGCTAGTTGCTCGCTCTTTTGCTATGCCTATGCTGCGATACCTACCACTTGCTTATCATGCCTCCCATATTATTGAACCAAGCCTCTAACCCACCTTGTCCTAGCAAACCGTTGTTTGGCTATGTTATCGCTTTGCTCAGCCCCTCCTTATAGCGTTGTTAGTTGCAGGTGAAGGTTGGAGCTTGTTCCATGTTTGGAACATGGATATTTTTTTGGGATATCACAATATCTCTTATCTAATTAATGCATCTATATACTTGGTAAAGGGTGGAAGGCTCGGCCTTATGCCTGGTGTTTTGTTCCACTCTTGCCGCCCTAGCTTCCGTCATATCGGTGTTATGTTCCCGGATTTTGCATTCCTTACGCGGTTGGGTTATAATTGGAACCCCTTGATAGTTTGCCTTGAATAAAACTCCTCCAGCAATGCCCAACATTGGTTTTACCATTCGCCAGCTAGCCTTTTCTTTTCCCTTGGGAGTCGCACTCCTGAGGGTCATCATTATTTTACCCCCCGGGCTAGTGCTCCTCTGAGTGTTGGTCCAAACTAGAGCCCTGTGCAGCGCCCCCTCGGGGAAGCTCGAGGTTTGGTTTTAGTTGTATGGAGAGCTCATCTGAGTGTGCCCTGAGAACGAGATATGTGCAGCTCCTATCGGGATTTCTCGGCACATTCGGGCGGTGTTGCTGGTCTTGTTTTACCATTGTTGAAATGTCTTGTAACCGGGATTCTGAGTCTGATCAGGTCTTCCCGCTAGAAGGAATATCCTTCGTTGACCGTGAGAGCTTGTGATGGGCTAAGTTGGGACACCCCTGCAGGGATATGAACTTTCGAAAGCCGTGCCCGCGGTTATGGGCAGATGGGAATTTGTTAATGTCCGGTTGTAGAAAACCTGAAGTTGATCTTAATTAAAATACACCAACCGCGTGTGTAACCGTGATGGTCTCTTCTCGGCGGAGTCCGGGAAGTGAACACGGTGTTGGAGTTATGCTTGACATAGGTTGTTCTAGGATCACTTCTTGATCATAGATTTCTCAAACGTGCTTTGCCTTCTCTTCTCGCTCTCTTTTGCGTATATGTTAACCACCAAATATGTTGGTCGCTTGCTGCAGCTCCACCTCATACCTTTTACCCTTCCTATAAGCTTAAATTGTCTTGATCGCGAGGGTGTGAGATTGCTGAGTCCCCGTGACTCACAGATACTTCCAAAACCAGTTTGCAGGTGCCGATGATACCAAGCAGGTGACGCAACTGAGCTCCGGAGGAGCTCGATGAAGACTTTGTTTGTTGTGTTGTTTCGTTCCAGTTGATCAGTAGTGGAGCCCAGTTGGGACGATCGGGGATCTGTGTAGCATTTGGGTAGTCCTCTTTCATTTTGGTTCCGTAGTCGGACCTTGATTCTATCTGGATGATGTAATGCTTTATTCATGTATTGTGTGAAGTGGCGATTGTAAGCCAACTATGTATCTCTTTCCCTTAAGTATTACATGGGTTGTGTGAAGATTACCTCACTTGCGACATTGCTTTCAATGCGGTTATGCCTCTAAGTCGTGCTTCGACACGTGGGAGATATAGCCGCATCGAGGGCGTTACACAACCCCCCCCCCCCTTGATCATTCCTATATTGCCCATTCCATTCTCTCTCGTGCTTGCATTAGATTTTGCTATTGTATTTGATTGCTCCTATTATGATGCATAGTATGCTTTTGTAACCTGCTTTTGTACCTTACCTTCTTATCCTATATGCTTAGTATAGGTTGGTTAGTCATCCACCGGTGGCCCCTCACCTTGTCCCTGTTGCCCCCGCTTCATGACCAATGACTCGAACAGCGTGATCGGCGTCTAGAGCCTGGCACATCACATCACACTGATGTCGTTTGAAACTACGTCGGTATTTTCCCAAAGAGGAAGGGATGATGCAGCACATCTACAGTAGGTATTTCCCTCAGTTATGAAACCAAGGTATCAATCCAGTAGGAGGACCAAGCAAGCCTATGTAAACGGTACTTGCACACGAAGAACAAATACTTGCAATCTGACGCGTAAGAGGGGTTACCAATCGCTCCTCGGTAAAAAGATAAATTGTTTTGTGGCAGATTGGATAAATAGATCTCGATAAAACACAAAATAAAATAAATAGTAAAAAGTGTAGCAAGGTATTTTTGGGGTTTTGGAAATATAGATCTGAAAAATAAAAGTGGCAAATAATAGATCGGAAAGCAAATATGATAAAGAATAGACCCGGGGGGCGTAGATTTCACTAGTGGCTTCTCTCGAGAAATAGCACACAGTGGGTAAACAAATTACTATTGGGCAATTGATAGAAGATCAAATAATTATGACGATATCCAAGGCAATGCTCAATATATAGGCGTCACGTCCAAGATTATTAGACCGACTCCTTCTTGCATCTACTACTATTACTCCACACATCGACCACTATTACTCCACACATCAACCGCTATCCAGCATGCATCTAGTGTATTAAGTTCATGGAGAAACAGAGTAATGCAATAAGAACGATGACATAATGTAGACAAGATCTATTCATGTATGAATAGACCCCATCTTGTTATTCTAAATAGCAACGGTACATGAGTGTCTTGCTACCCCTTCTGTCACTGGGAAAGAACACCGCAAGATCGAACCCATCACAAAGCACCTCTTCCCATGGCAAGAAAAATTGATCTAGTTGGCCTAACTAAACCAAAGATTCGAAGAAGAAATACGAGGCTATAAATAATCATGCATATAAGAGATCAAACAAGACTCAAATAATATTCATGGATAAAAATCTGATCATAAACTCAAACTTCATTGGATCCCAACAAACACACCGCAAAAAGTCATTACATCAAATAGATCTCCAAGAGACGAATCAAAAGAGAGTGAGGAAGCCATCTAGCTACTGCCTACGGACCCATAGGTCTATGGCGGACTACTCATGCATCATCGGAGAGGCACCAATGAGGATGATGAACCCCTCTGTGATGGTGTTAGATTGGATCTCGTCGTTCTGGAACTTATGGCAACTAGAATTGTGTTTCATCGACTCCCCTAGGGTTTTTGGAATATTTGGGAATTTATAGAGCGAAGAGGCGGTGCAGGAGACCTCCATGGGGCCCACGACCCACCTAGACGTGACTAGGCCTCCTGGCGCGCCCATGTGTCTTGGGGTCCCCACGGGGATCTTCTCTCGTGCTTTCTTGGCCCCCAAGGTGTCTTTTGGTCAAAAAAATCTCCAAAAAGTTTCGCTGCGTTTTGGACTCCGTTTGGTACTGATATTCTATGAAGTAAAAAAAACAAGCCAAAAACAGCAACTGGCACTAGGCACTATGCCAATAGGTTAGTCCCAAAAAATGATATAAAGTTGCTATAAAATGATTGTAAAACATCCAAGAATGATAATATTGTAGCATGGAACAATAAAAATTATAGATACGTTAGAGACGTATTAGCATCCCCAAGCTTAATTCCTGCTCGTCCTCGAGTAGGTAAATGATAAAAACAATTTTTTGATGTGGAATGCTACCTAACATGTTTTTTTTTGACTATATACTGCAAGGCAATAGCCCCACAGTCCTTTATTAAAACAATGAACCAGAGAGTTTACAAAGTTAAAAGTTAA
Organism: Triticum aestivum; assembly: GCF_018294505.1. Taxonomy (NCBI): domain Eukaryota; kingdom Viridiplantae; phylum Streptophyta; class Magnoliopsida; order Poales; family Poaceae; genus Triticum; species Triticum aestivum. The sequence continues at coordinate 530,473,633 of NC_057800.1, forward strand.
AGGCAAGAAAAGAGAGGAGAGATTACTTACAAAGAGAGTTTAAGGTAAGGCAGCTATCCAAGAAGTTAGGCTATTCCTATATTTACATTTGATTCTATGAGCTAAAAGAGAAATGTCATGAAGAAAATTTCTCCTCCAGGATCTGAAAGAAGGTAACTTATTTATGAAAATCTTCCCATTTCTTGGTGTCCAAATATTCCAGGTAGCAGTGAAGACTACCTCTGAAAAAATGGGAAACCAAAATCCTTCCTAGCAGTTAAAGCCATCTCATAAGTAGTCTGGTTAGGTTGAATAATCCATGAAATGCCCAGGTATTTCCAGACCCGTTGACTGAAGTTGCAAGCTAAGAAGAGATGCGCTCTGTCTTCATGAGAGGCAGAGTGACACAGAACACAAGTGTCATCCTGTATAATCCAATGCCGCCGCTGCATCATGTCCCTAGTGTTAAGGCGATCCATCAAGAGGAGCCAGCCAAACACCTTAAACTTGAGGGTGCAAGAACTTTTCCAGATCCACCTGAATATGGGATCAACCGGAATGTTCGAAAAGCAAGACATGTAATAAATCCTTGAATGGTAATCTCCAGACTTGGATGGCCATTTCCAAACATCCTTTTCCCCCTCCTGAAGGTTAACCAAAGGTAGCAAAGCCTGAAGTGATTAAATTCCTTGAAGGCCTCAGCAGACAGTGGCAGATGAAGATTGTCGGTTGGCTCCGACAGTTCCATCATATCCTTAATGGTGAGAGTGTCATCAATCACAAAAGAGTGAAGCCTCGGAAACTGGTGTTGCATGAGAACCGCATTGTTACCAAGCTGCCATTGATCCAGCCAGAAAATCACTGTATCCCCCGCACGCACTTGTGGGACCGCCAACTTGCAAAACCTGTCATACAGCTTCAGCACATCCCTCCACCAGAAAGAACCGCAACTTTGAGTGACTTGGGGTGGCGCTGCGGCATAATATGTGTCCCAAATGAGAGATACCCATGGCACATCCATCTTATTAAAGAACTTGAAAAGATGCTTGATCAATGTGACGCCCGGATAACCAGACTACAGTAAATCCCTGTTAATGATGCCACGTCACCTCGATTACTGATGCTAATCTTGTGTTAGTTCAAACCGATTCAAAATTCAATTTCAAAACAAAGTCAAGTAATTAAAAATTTCGAAAGTCAAAACTAAAAAAAGTTCTAGATGTAGCAAATAATTCATATGTAATTGTGGTGAAGAAATCACATTCCTATAAAATATTCAAGTGCTCTAAAATAAATAAAATAACAACATAAACAAGTAATTAAATGCCTTTTTACAATTAACAAAATTTTAAAACTATTTTATTTTGGAGTTCAACTTTTGTGGCAGTGGACTAGATTGAAATACTAATATGGGTACAACATTTGTATTTTATAAAACAAAATAAAGTGGTAAATAAAAGAAGACAAAAAGGGAAAATAAAAGAAAAGGAAAACAGAAAACAACCCCCCCCCCACGCTGGACCGACCGGCCCAGCTGCGGCCCACCCCGCACCCCTTATCCATTCCCCCACTCACCCACGACACCCCCCACTCCCCCGCAAAATATCTTCCTCCCCCCTCTCTCCCAATTGGATCAGGAGGAGACCAACGCCGCCGCCGCCCGGAGCCATGTCATCGCGCCGGACCCCCCCCCCCCACCCCTCGCCGGCCGGCCTCCCGCTCCGCCACGTCATCCCCATCCCCTCCCTGCACCCGTTGCCCCGTCCCTAAGCATCACGGTGAGGCCCCAGGCCTCTGCCTCCCTGCCTGTGCATGCGCTCGCGCCCTCGCTCACGCGCGCGCCACCCCGCGCCCTGCTGCGCCCTCGTTAGCTCCGGCGCCCCACCCGCAGCGCACCACCTGGCCGCCCGCCTGCGCGTAGCCTCCGCTCGCCGTGCTCGCACTGCGGGCTGCACTCGCCCCGCACAGCGCGCCATCGCGTGCGCACACACCCGCCACGCGCCCAGCCGCGACCAGTGTGCGCCCACTCATCCTCGCTACGGCGCTTGCCGCCCGCCTGCGTGCGGCCCCGCCGCTGCTGGTCGCCCCTGCCGCTGGCCCCGCCCGCGGCAGTTCCAGCCGCCGCTGCTCTCGTAGCTGCCTGGAGCCCCTCCACCGTGGCCGGAGGCCACGTTCGCCAACCGCTGCGTGCCCAACCGCCCGCGCCTCGCTGCCGCTGCCGTCCGCGTTGCCACGCCCGCAGCCCCTAGCGCCCGCGCGCCGCCGCAAACTGTGGCCCGGTCAGCCGGCGCCCCGGTCTGGCGCCCCTGGGCTCCGTCCGCCGCGCCCGAGTCGGCCTCGACGGGTGCCCACGCCCGTGCCCGTTTCTCGCCACCTGCGTGCCCGCTATGGCCTCTGTGCCACTGGACAACGGGCCCCCTGCCCAGAACGTTTTAATAAAAAATATAAAATAATAATTATTATTATTAAATTTATTAACTAAATTAATTATGTTAATTAATCCTACTTAATTAGTCTAAATTGACCTATTAATCTAACTAAGCGGTAATTAGTTAACCTAACCCTAATAATTAACAAAACAGTGTATGACACATGGGTCCCACTGGGCCCACATGTAAGTTTGACTTAGTCAATCCCTGTTGACTGCTGATGTCAACATGACATCATGCTGATGTCATTAATCCAATTTCGAATTAAATTAAATGATTAATTAAATTCCAGAAATTAGTAAATCTTTAGAAAATCATATCTTTTAATCCGTAACTCGGATTAAATTATTTTCAACATGAAAGTTGCTCAGAACAACGAGACGAATCCGGATACGCAGCCTGTTCGTCCGCCACGCATCCCTAGCATAGAGAACATGCAACTTTCCCCCTCTGGTTCTGCTGTCTGAAAACGTGAAACACCGGAGATATCCTCCCGGATGTTTCCCCCCTTCACTGGTACCGCCTCATACCGCGTTAGGGCACCCCTAGCACCGCTACTTGACATGTCATGCATTGTCACGCATATGTTTGCTTAATATTTATTGTTTCTTCCCCCTCTTCTCTCGCTAGACACCGAGATCGATGCCGCTGCTACCCAGTACGACTACGGTGTTGACGACCCCTCTCTCTTGCCAGAGCATCCAGGCAAGCCCCCCCTTGATCACCAGATATCGCCTACTCTTCTCTATATTGCTTGCATTAGAGTAGTGTAGCATGTTACTGCTTTCCGTTAATCCTATTCTGATGCATAGCCTGTCATTGTTGCTACAACTGTTGATACCTTACCTGCAATCCTAAATGCTTAGTATAGGATGCTAGATTATCATCAGTGGCCCTACATTCTTATCAGTCTGCCATGCTATACTATCAGGCCGTGATCACTCGGGCGGTGATTGCGGGTATATACTTATACATATATACATGCTATACAGGTGGTGACTAAAGTCGGGTCGGCTCGTTGAGTAGCCGCGAGTGATTCCGATGTTGGGGGCTGAAGGGGCAGGTGGCTCCATCCTGGTAGAGGTGGGCTTGAGTTCTCGGAGGCCCCAGACTGTTACTTTGTGGCGGAGCGACAGGGCAGGTTGAGACCACCTAGGAGAGAGGTGGGCCTGGCCCTGGTCGGTGTCTGTGGTTATTTCAAAATAACACGCTTAACGAGATCTTGGTATTTGATCTGAGTCTGGCTGCTGGCCTATACACACTAACCAACTACGCGGGAACAGTTATGGGCACTCGACATCGTGGTATCAGCCGAAGCCTTCGTGACGTCAGCGACTGAGCGGCGCGCGCCGGGTTGGACCATGTAACACAACTTCCTTTGTAATGGAGGTTGCTAGGTCTGCTCGCCGGCCGCGTTCGCAACATGCAGGTGTGCAATGGGTGATGGGCCCAGACCCCTATGCTCATAGGATTTAGACCGGCGTGCTGACCTCTCTGTTGTGCCTAGGTAGGGCTGCAACGTGTTGATCTTCCGAGGCCGGGTATGACGCAGGAAAGTGTGTCCGGACAAAGGGGATCGAGCGTGTTGGGAAATGTGGTGCACCCCTGCAGGGAAGTTAATCTATTCGAATAGCCGTGATCTTCGGTAACATGACGACTTGGAGTTGTACCTTAACCTTATGACAACTAGAACCGGATACTTAATAAAATACACCCTTCCAAGCGTAGTCTTCGATAGGAGTAGCTATCCCCCTCTTATTCCAGCATTCTACAGTTCAGTCCTCATATGATACCCTTATTCCATTTGATACCATTGCATACATGTAGTGTAGCTCCTTGCTTGCGAGTACTTTGGATAAGTACTCACGGTTGCTTTGCTCCCTCTTTTCTCCCTTTCTATACTCGATTGCTGCAACCAGACGATGGAGTCCAGGAGCCAGACGCCATCATTGACGACTACTACTACTACTCGGGAGGTGCCTACTACTACGTGCAGCCCGCTGACGTCGACCAGGAGTAGTTTAGGAGGATCCCAGGCAGGAGGCATGCGCCTCTTTCGATCTGTATCCTAGTTTGTGCTAGCCTTCTTAAGGCAAACTTGTTTAACTTATGTCTGTACTCAGATATTGTTGCTTCCGCTGACTCGTCTATGATCGAGCTCTTGTATTCGAGCCTTCGAGGCCCCTGGCTTGTAATATGATGCTTGTATGACTTATTTTATTTGTAGAGTTGTGTTGTGATATCTTCCTGTGAGTCCCTGATCTTGATCGTACATGTTTGCGTGTATGATTAGTGTACGATTGAATCGGGGGCGTCACAATCAACAAGGCTTCGTTCTGTATGCTCAGGTATACAACGCCAAGGCCTCCCAGGTTCTTAGGCCGACAGACCAAATCCCAAGCCGCCAATGATTGTCGTGGCATATCCGTGTTCCCTCTCCACAAGCACTGCCGCATGATTCGTTCAATCTGCTTCAAAATGCCCTGTGGCAGCGAAAGAGTGCACAAGAAGTATATTGGCATAGAACTAAGAAGAGATTGCAAGAGTTGTAGCCGTCTGCCTTGATTCAACAGGCAAGAAGACGCAGACAATCGTCTCTCAATACGATCCACCAAAGGCAACAGATCATAAATTGTTGGCCAAGAGGTACCCATGGGCAATCCAAGGTAAGTGAAGGGCATGGAACCAACATCACACCCAAGCAAACTAGCAACACACTTGCCCTCATCATCGCACATATTGATTGGTATCAAAGAGGACTTACTAAAATTGACTCTCAGTCCGGTTGATTTAGCAAAGACCTCAAGCATTTCCTTGAAAGCAATGAGTTGGCTGTCAATAGCAGGAAGAACAATGAGTGTATCATCTGCGTACTGAACAATCGGATAATCCATCGAAGATGTTGGGATAGGTAAGGTGAGAATGTTCCTTGAGCACATTTCATTTACAACCGATTGAAGTAAATCAACAACAATCACAAAGAGCAAAGGATATAGTGGATCTCCTTGACGAACACCCGATCGACAGGCAAAATGATTACCAGGCACTCCATTTAAGAGGACCGAAGAGGAGCCTGTGGACAAAATGCTCTCAATCCAACTTGTCCAACGATTGTCAAAACTCTTACATTTCAAGATCCTGGGAATCAGATCATGCTCGATGGTGTCAAACGCCTTCGTGAAATCAAGCTTAAGAAGAATGATAGGCCTCTTGGAAGCTTTGCATTGGTGAATGTATTCAAAACACCACGCCAGGCAGTCCTGAATGGATCGACACCGAAGAAAGCCGTATTGGTTGCAGTGAATACATTTCAAAATCACACCCTGGAGATGATTAGCCAAAAGTTTAGTTAAAAACTTCAAGCAATTATTTGTCAATGATATGGGCCGGAAATCACCAACATAGTCAGGTCTCAACTTCTTGGGAATGAGGGTGATAAGAGATGTATTGAGACACTCCAAGTTGCACTTCCCATCATAGAATTCGTGGAAAAGCTTCATAAAATCCTCTTTCAAAATAGACCAACATTTCTTTAAAAATAGGCTAGTAAACCCGTCCGGTCCCGGAGCACGATCAGTAGGCATGTTCTTAATTACCGCATCCGCCTCGGAGTCCATGAACGGTAAAGATAACTCCTCTAGACCATCAACCCGGGAAATTAATGTGTCTAGATCAAAACCCATTTGAATGCCTTTTGATTGGCCCATTCATTGATTGAAGTCAGACCAGAACATCCCAGCCAAATGCTGATGGTCAGTGATCACATCACCGTCAACTGACTTAATCGAGGAAATTGTGTTCCTCCGATACCTTTCCGTTGCCATAGCATGGAAAAAATTTGAATTTTCCTCGCCAACTTTGATGTTTCTGATCGTGAAACATTGTTTCCAATAGATAAATTGCCAATGTAAGACATCCTCAAGATGCAATTTAACAATTCTGCGAAAATTGAACTCCGACCAACTCAAGGCCTAATTTCCTCAATATCATCAAGAAAAATAATCACTTTATTGCAATCAGCAATGAGAGCTTTGATTGTGGACAGGTTGAGATGCCATTTCTTGAGAGCACATTGGAGGGATTTAAACTTAGCAGAAATGGTTAAGGCAATAGAAGATTTGCCCACTGGCCTGTTCCAAACCTGAGAAACACAATCAGCGAAGCCAGACAAATCAACCCAATAATTCTCAAAGCGAAAAACGTTTGCCTTGGGAATACATGTGGGAATAGAGACCACACACGGGACATGGTCAGAGGCAGTGCGTGCAAGAGGAAAAACCATCGTGTTGGGGTGATCGGATGTCCAAGCAACCGATGTGAAAAACCAGTCAATCTGCTCGTGAAGCGGTGAAGTTTGCATATTGGACCAGGTATATTGACGACCCTTGATTGGCAGCTCGACAAGACCCAAATGACCAATTATTTCATTAAACAAGAAAATATCATTGATATCACCACCCGGAAGATTACGGTTCTCAAGCGATTGCATAAAATTGAAATCACCCAAAAGCAGCCAATTCTTACCAAACTGAATATTAAGATTATATAACCACTGCACAAATTCATCACGGGCAGAACCTTGATATGGGCCATAAATAGAGACTAGAGACCAAGTTTCATATGTGTGCTTAGACTTAAACTCCACAATAATCCCATAGGGTTTTGCCTCAATTAGATTACCTATGAAAAAAGATGAGTTCCAAATAACCACCATCCCAGCAGACGCACCAGCCGAGGGCACGTAAACAAAATTATCAAAACGCCTCGGACATAATTTCCTAATGAAACGTTGATCAATATGCATGAATTTAGTTTCCTGAAGAAAAACGACAAAACAACCACTTTCATCGATCTTTTGCCTAACCGCAAGCTGACGTGCTTCAGAATTGAGGCCCCGAACGTTCCAACATGGAACTTTCCAATCCTTAAACCTTGTCTGATTCATTACAAACCAAAAGTAAAAGCATTAAAAGTAGGCCACGCAATGACCTACACTGACCCACTAAGAAGACAAGCATCGCATAGTTCCAAACAGAGAAAGAAAGATAAATGGTGATTACGGTACGCCATGGACCTGAATCCTGCATGATGTAGTAAATCATCAGAACTCATGTTGCTGTTGGACTTGGCAAGATCAGCAACAAGCTTATCCGCAGTAATCTTCTCGGGTGCAATGCGAAGACGAGCACCAATGCGCTGCAGGTCAGCTATAGCTGTTGGAGGAGGCACAATAGGGCTATCTTCAGACTGGGACGTCTTGGTCTTGCGCTTCTTTAGAGTGTGAGACTTCTTAGATGGAGTGCCACCTGTAACTTTGCGGTATCCGTCACGTAGAGCGCTGAGACATGCACTGCGCCGAACCTCAGTGTCAACAATAACTCTTGAGGCCTTAGGCTTTCTTCCACGCTTCAAAGTGACTTCAGGAACAACCGAGAATTCAAAAGCTTCAGAAACTGGCTCATCAAGATCATCAAAGCAAAGAGCCCGAGCTACTGGCCTTCTAACAGGTGGCACATCCCTCACCAGGCTGAGAGGGGAAATAGGTGCAGGTAGTAACTGAAGATTGGGAGCTGCAGCATTGCAGAGAGACTCCCAGGACTACTTGTTCAGCAAAGCTCCAATTTCAGACTTGAAGATGAACTGGGGAATGTCAGAAGACCACATAAATGGCAGCATCTTCTCAAAAGTACGCTGCCACTGCATCACAGGGGGCAAGATCGGTCCGAAGACAGTGTACACTTGCCCAATGAGAAGAGGAGGCTATTGTGGTCCCATTGGGGGCTGGAAGACAACCACCTCCGCAGCATTGTCCTCATTGTTGAACGAATCCTCAGATAGTTGCAGAACAATGGACTCCTGAGACTGAATCTCCTCAACATCATCTTGCTGCACTGCTTCCTGGACTGGTGGGGGTACATTCTGTTGTTGCTCATTGACAGGGGGTGGCACCTCATTCCAACCCAGCTCTGGAAATTCAGGCATGACCCAATTGTGATTATCGAACTGCATGTTGCCAGGAAGGGGATGCGGATTGCCATTGAAGGGCATGGGATCTTCATTAGCTGGCAAGACATCTGCAAAATCCGCTGAAAGGATATAGACGGGCACAGACCAAGAAATCCTAGCCCCACCAAAGTCTGCATATTCTCTGTAAGTCACAGATCTCGGAACTAAAGATGGTGCAGGGAAAGAAACATAAGCTAGTGAGCGGACCAGCATCGGATCATCCTGGTGCCAATGGTGGAAACGACCAAACGTGTTGATGACATCAGCAAGGTACTGATACGTCTCCAACGTATCTATAATTTTTCATTGTTCCATGCTATTATATTATGTGTTTTGGATGTTTATGGGCTTTATTATCCACTTTTATATTATTTTTGGGACTAACCTATTAACCCAGAGCCCAGTGCCAGTTTCTGTTTTTTCCTTGTTTTAGAGTATCGCAGAAAAGGAAAATCAAACAGAATCCAATTGACCTGAAACTTCACGGAACTTCTTTTTGGACCAGAAGCAACCCATGAGACTTGGAGTCCACGTAAGGGAAGCAACGAGGAAGCCACGAGGCAGGGGGCGCCCACCCCATGGGCGCGCCCACCACCCTCGTGGGCCCCTCGTGGCCCCCCTGACGTACTTCTTCCGTCTATATATCTCCATATACCCTAAAACAATCGGAGAGCACAATATATCGGGAGTTCCGCCGCGAGAAGCCTCCATAGCCACCGAAAGCCAATCTAGACCCGTTCCGGCACCCTGCCGGAGGGGGAATCCCTCTCCGGTGGCCATCTTCATCATCCTGGTGCTCTCCATGACAAGGAGGGAGTAGTTATCCCTCGGGGCTGAGGGTATGTACCAGTAGCTATGGGTTTGATCTCTCTCTCTTGTGTTCCTGAGGTGATACGATCTTGATGTATCGCGAGCTTTGCTATTATAGTTGGATCTTATGATGTTTTCTCCCCCATCTACTCTCTTGTAATGGATTAAGTTTTCCCTTTGAAGTTATATTATCGGATTGAGTCTTTAAAGATTTGAGAACACTTGATGTATGTCTTGCCGTGCGTATCTGTGGTGACAATGGGATATCACGTGATTCACTTGATGTATGTTTTGGTGATCAACTTGCGGGTTCTGCCCATGAACCTATGCATAGGGGTTGGCACACGTTTTCGTCATGATTCTCTGGTACAAACTTTGGGGTACTCTTTGAGGTTCTATGTGTTGGTTGAATAGATGAATCTGAGATTGTGTGATGCATATCGTATAATCATACCCACGGATACTTGAGGTGACATAGGAGTATCTAGGTGACATTAGGGTTTTGGTTGATTTGTGTCTTAAGGTGTTATTCTAGTACGAACTCTAGGGCTGTTTGTGACACTTGTAGGAATAGCCCAACGGATTGATTGGAAAGAATAACTTTGAGGTGGTTTCGTACCCTACCATAATCTCTTCGTTCGTTCTCCGCTATTAGTGACTTTGGAGTGACTCTTTGTTGCATGTTGAGGGATAGTTATGTGATCCAATTATGTTATTATTGTTGAGGGAACTTGCACTAGCGAAAGTATGAACCCTAGGCCTTGTTTCAACGCATTGCAATACCGTTTACGCTCACTTTTATCATTAGTTACCTTGCTGTTTTTATATTTTCAGATTACAAAAACCTTTATCTACCATCCATATACCACTTGTATGACCATCTCTTCGCCGAACTAGTGCACCTATACAATTTACCATTGTATTGGGTGTGTTGGGGACACAAGAGACTATTTGTTATTTGGTTGCAGGGTTGCTTGAGAGATACCATCTTCATCCTACGCCTCCTACGGATTGATAAACCTTAGGTCATCCACTTGAGAGAAATTTGCTACTGTCCTACAAACCTCTGCACTTGGAGGCCCAACAACGTCTACAAGAAGAAGGTTGTGTAGTAGACATCAAGCTCTTTTCTGGTGCCGTTGCCGGGGAGGTGAGTGCTTGAAGGTATATCTTTAGATCTTGCAATCGAGTCTTTTAGTTTCTTGTTTTATCACTAGTTTAGTTTATAAAAGAAAACTACAAAAAAATGGAATTGAGTTTGTCTCATACGCTTCATCTTTTTAATATCTTTCGTGAGTATGATGGAAAGGAAAATTGTGCCAAAATGTTAGAAGAAGAATGCATTAGAATGTTTGGCACTAAATATTTGAATGATGAGCATGATTGCAATGTTGTTAGTATGAATTCCTTGAATATCCATGATGCTAATGATATGCAAAGCCACAAGCTTAGGGAAGCTATGTTTGATGAAGATGATATTTTTTGTCCCCCAAGTTTTGATGAGCAAATTTATTATGATGAAAGCATGCCTCCTATTTATGATGATTATATTGATGAAAGTGGATATGGGGAGGTCATGACTTTATTTTGTGATGAATCCACTATTTCGGAAGAGGTTCCAATTGATTATGAGAACAAAGTTGCTATCTATGATGATAATTGTGATGACTTGTATTCTATAAAGAATAATGATATCCATGAAACTTGTCATCATGATTTTAGTTTTCAACTGGATTATGCCTCACATGATAATTATTTTGTTGAGTTTGCTCCCACTATTATTCATGAGAAGAATTTTGTTTGTGTGGAGAGTAATAAAATTTCTATGCTTGTAGGTCATGAAAAGAATTATTTAGGTGCTGGTTATATTGTTGAATTCATTCATGATGCTACTGAAAATTATTATGAGGGAGGAACATATGCTTGTAGGAATTGCAATAATATCAAGTTTCCTCTCTATGTGCTTAAAATTTTGAAGTTATGCTTGTTTTACCTTCCTATGCAAGTTGATTCTTGTTCCCACAAGTTGTTTGCTCACAAAATCCCTATGCATAGGAAGTGGATTAGACTTAAATGTGATAGTCATATTCTTCATGATTCTCTCTTTATGTTTCAATTCTTATCCTTTATGTGAGCATCATTGAAATCATCATGCCTAGCTAGGGGCGTTAAATGATAGCGCTTGTTGGGAGGCAACCCAACTTTATTTTTGTTCCTTACTTTTTGCTCCTGTTTAGTAACAAATAATTTATCTTTCCTCTGTTATGATTGAGTTTTTATGTTTTAATTAGTGTTTGTGCCAAGTAGAACCGTTGGGAAGACTTAGGGAAAGTCTTGTTAATCTTGCTGTAAAAAACAGAAACTTTAGCGTTCACAAGAATTGCTGCCATTTTTATTTGGAAAATGCTATTTAGTTAATTCTTTTTGAAGATGATTAATAGATAAATTCCTCACATCCAGCAATTTATTTTAGAATTTTATGAGTTATAGAAGTATACGTTTGATCCATATTACTACAGACTGTTCTGTTTTTGACAGATTCTGTTTTCATTGTGTTGTTTGCTTATTTTGATGAATCTATGAGTAGTATCGGAGGGTATGAACCATAGAGAAGTTGGAATACAGTAGATATTACACCAATATAAATATAGAATGAGTTCATTACAGTACCTTGAAGTGGTGTTTTGTTTTATTTCGCTAACGGAGCTTACGAGTTTTCTGTTAAGTTTTGTGTTGTGAAGTTTTCAAGTTTTGGGTAAAGATTCGATAGACTATGGAATAAGGAGTGGCAAGAGCCTAAGCTTGGGGATGCACAAGGCACCCCAAGGTAATATTCAAGGACAACCAAAAGCCTGAGCTTGGGGATGCCCCGGAAGGCATCCCCTCTTTCGTCTTCGTTCATCGGTAACTTTACTTGGAGCTATATTTTTATTCGCCACATGATATGTGTTTTCCTTGGAGCATCATTTTATTTTATTTTGTTTTGCTTGCTGTTTGAATAAAATACAAAGATCTGAAATTATTAAATGTTAGAGATTCATCACATAGTTGCATAACTATTCGACTACTCATTGATCTTCACATATATCTTTCGGAGTAGTTCGTCATTTGCTCTAGTGCTTCACTTATATCCTTTTAGAGCACGGTAGTTGTTTTATTTTATAGAAATAGATGAACTCTCATGCTTCACTTATATCATTTTGAGAGTCTTAAATAGCATGGAAATTTTCTTAAATAATCCTAATATGCTAGGCGTCCAAGAATAGTAAAAACTTTCATATAGAGTATTGAATACTAAGAGAAGTTTGATGCTTGATGATTGTTTTGAGATATGGAGGTAATAATATCAAAGTTGTGCTAGTTGAGTAGTTGTGAATTTGAGGAATACTTGTGTTGAAGTTTGCAAGTCCCGTAGCATGCACGTATGGTAAACGTTGTGTAACAAATTTGAAACATGAGGTGTTATTTGATTGTCTTCCTTATGAGTGGCGGTCGGGGACGAGCGATGGTCTTTTCCTACCAATCTATCCCCTAGGAGCATGTGCGTAGTGCCAAGGTTTTTGATGACTTGTGGATTTTTGCAATAAGTATGTGAGTTATTTATGACTAATGTTGTGTCCATGGATTATACGCACTTTCACCCTTCCATCATTGCTAGCCTCTTCGGTACCGTGCATTGCCCTTTCTCACATTGAGAGTTGGTGCAAACTTCACCGGCGCGTCCAAACCACGTGATATGATACGCTCTTTCACACATAAACCTCCTTATATCTTCCTCAAAACAGCCACCATACCTACCTATTATGGCATTTCCATAGCCATTCCGAGATATATTGCCATGCAACTTTCTACCATTCCATTTATCATGACACATTCATCATTGTCATATTGCTTTGCATGATCATGTAGTTGACATTGTATTTGTGGCAAAGCCACCGTTCATAATTCTTTCATACATGTCACTCATGAGTCATTGCACATCCCGGTACACCGCCGGAGGCATTCGTATAGAGTCATCTTTTGTTCTAGCATCGAGTTGTAATCATTGAGTTGTAAATAAATAGAAGTGTGATGATCATCATTTTCTAGAGCATTGTCCCAAGTGAGGAATAAAAAAAGGAGAAAGGCCATAAAAAAGAGAAGGCCCAAAAAAGGGGGGGGGGGGAAGGCCATTAAAAAGAGAAGGCCCAAAAAACAAAAAAAGAGAAAAAGAGAGAAGGGACAATGTTACTATCCTTTGCCACACTTGTGCTTCAAAGTAGCACCATGATCTTCATTATAGAGAGTCTCTTGTTTTGTCACTTTCATATACTAGTGGGAATTTTTCATTATAGAACTTGGCTTGTATATTCCAACAATGGGCCTCCTCAAGTGCCCTAGGTCTTCGTGAGCAAGCAAGTTGGATGCACACCCATTTAGTTTCTTCTGTTGAGCTTTCATACATTTATAGCTCTAGTGCATCCGTTGAATGGCAATCCCTACTCCTTGCATTAACATCAATCGATGGGCATCTCCATAGCCCATTGATTAGCCTCGTTGATGTGAGACTTTCTCCATTTTTGTCTTCTCCACATAACCCCCATCATCATATTCTATTCCACCCATAGTGCTATGTCCATGGCTCGTGCTCATATATTGCGTGAAAGTCTATAGGTTTGAGATTACTAAAGCATGAAACAATTGCTTGGCTTGTCATCGGGGTTGTGCATGATGAGAGCATTCTTGTGTGACGAAAATGGAGCATGACTAAACTATATGATTTTGTAGGGATGAACTTTCTTTCGCCATGTTATTTTGAGAAGACATGATTGCTTAGTTAGTATGCTTGAAGTATTATTATTTTTATGTCAATATGAACTTTTATCTTGAATCTTTCGGATCTGAATATCCATACCACAATTAAGAAGAATTACATAAATTTTGCCAAGTAGCATTCCACATCAAAAATTCTGTTTTTATCATTTACCTACTCGAGGACGAGCAGGAATTAAGCTTGGGGATGCTGATACGTCTCCAACGTATCTATAATTTTTGATTGTTCCATGCTATTATATTATGTGTTTTGGAGTTTTATGGGTTTTATTATCCACTTTTATATTATTTTTGGGACTAACCTATTAACCCAGAGCCTAGTGCCAGTTTCTGTTTTTTCCTTGTTTTAGAGTATCGCAGAAAAGGAAAATCAAACGGAGTCCAATTGACCTGAAACTTCACGGAACTTATTTTTGGACCAGAAGTAACCCGGGAGACTTGGAGTCCACGTAAGGGAAGCAACGAGGAAGCCACGAGGCAGGGGGGCGCGCCCACCCCCCTGGGCGCACCCACCCCCCTGGGCGTGCCCTCCACCCTTGTGGGCCCCTGGTGGCCCCCCTGGCATACTTCTTCTGCCTATATATCTCCATATACCCTAAAACGATCGGAGAGCACAATAGATCGGGAGTTCCGCCGCCAAAAGCCTCCGTAGCCACCGAAAGCCAATCTAGACCCGTTTTGGCACCCTGCCGGAGGGGGAATCCCTCTCCGGTGGCCATCTTCATCATCCCGGTGCTCTCCATGACGAGGAGGGAGTAGTTCTCCCTCGGGGCTGAGGGTATGTACCAGTAGCTATGTGTTTGATCTCTCTATCTAGTGTTCTTGAGGTGATACGATCTTGATGTATCGCGAGCTTTGCTATTATAGTTGGATCTTATGATGTTTTCTCCCCCCTCTACTCTCTTGTAATGATTGAGTTTTCCCTTTGAAGTTATCTTATCGGATTGAGTCTTTAAAGATTTGAGAACACTTGATGTATGTCTTGCTGTGCGTATCTGTGGTGACAATGGGATATCATGTGATTCACTTGATGTATGTTTTGGTGATCAACTTGCGGCTTCCGCCCATGAACATATGCATAGGGGTTGGCACACGTTTTCGTCGTGATTCTTCGGTACAAACTTTGGGGCACTCTTTGAGGTTCTATGTGTTGGTTGAATAGAGGAATCTGATATTGTGTGATGCATATCGTATAATCATACCCACGGATACTTGAGGTGACATTGGAGTATCTAGGTGACATTAGGGTTTTGGTTGATTTGTGTCTTAAGGTGTTATTCTAGTACGAACTCTATGGCTGTTTGTGACACTTATAGGAATAGCCCAACGAATTGATTGGAAAGAATAACTTTGAGGTGGTTTCGTACCCTACCATAATCTCTTCATTCGTTCTCCGCTATTAGTGACTTTGGAGTGACTCTTTGTTGCATGTTGAGGGATAGTTATGTGATCCAATTATGTTATTATTATTGAGGGAACTTGCACTAGCGAAAGTATGAACCCTAGGCCTTGTTTTAACGCATTGCAATACCGTTTACGCTCACTTTTATCATTAGTTACCTTGCTGTTTTTATATTTTCAGATTACAAAAACCTTTATCTACCATCTATATACCACTTGTATCATCATCTCTTCACCAAACTAGTGCACCTATACAATTTACCATTGTATTGGGTGTGTTTGGGACACAAGAGACTCTTTGTTATTTGGTTGCAGGGTTGCTTGAGAGAGACCATCTTCATCCTACGCCTCCTATGGATTGATAAACCTTAGGTCATCCACTTGAGGGAAATTTGCTACTGTCCTACAAACCTCTGCACTTGGAGGCCCAACAACGTCTACAAGAAGGTTGTGTAGTAGACATCAGGTACTGTGTGTGCCTATAGTCTATAGGAACACCAAGCAACATGACCCATCCGCGGCGAAAACCCTATGTTGCTTTGTAATTTATACCCTCGTCGTGCGGAATAAACCAAACAAATATACCATTGCCCAGATCGAAGGGTGGGTGATCTACTAGCGCTTGACGAGCCAGAGCACTACGGAAGCGAAATAACCCAACCCCTTGAATCCAGGTTGAGCATCCAGAACAGCTCTTCCCAGGTTATTCACAATGAAATTACTGACCATGTTCCGAAAGATGGCGATTTCTTTAGGCAGAGGAGCTGGCTCGACAATGGTGATGGCATATTGCTCATGTTGCCGGTCCGGGGCCATCGCCGGCGTGAAGAAGGTGTGGGGCAGACGCAGCTCCCCGCCATCGATGATGTCAAAGCCTTGTGGGATAAACTCCATGGGATCCAGTGCGAAGTTGTCCATTGCTGGCTCCGAGGAAGGAGAGCAGCACATATCGGTGGTGATGCAATAGGTGGGCGATGAAGTGTTAGGCGATGGCAGCGGGGAGGGAGGCGGAGGAGGCGTTATGGGCGGTGGCTCTACGGGCAATGGTGGAATAGCTGGGGTGGCAGGCTCGACGAGACTGGGCATAGACCCAGCAGGACAAGCTATGGAGGAAATCGAGGAGTCCAGCGTAGAAATTCCTGCTAACTGGTTGGACTCACCAGATTTGATCTGTGGGACCCACCTATAAGAGGGAGAAGGAGTAGAATCCGAACAGCCCTTTGCCTGGTGCCCCAACCGAAAGCATCTATGACACCTAACCTGGCTGGTGCACGCGTTGGTTAAATGCACCATGGACAAACAATTCTGGCATTTCCACACATTAAAAACCATGTCATCAATAAGATCATTTAACCTAGCAGAATCTCCAGGTCAGTCCGTTGGATGGATATCTAAATTCGCCTCATTGCCAAAATCAGTTGGAGACAATAGGGCCGGAGAAGCAACTTGAGACGTGGAATCAACCTGGGCCATGAGAACAACCGGGTCCGGGGTAACAGCCTGGGCCGGGGAAACGACCTGGGTCGGAGACGAAACTGGTCCAACCAGCTCCCCCCCCCATGCACATGCAGATTCACATCCAAACTAGTTGGGGTGGCCACTAGAAACCTGGCCAAAGAATTGGCTTGGACGTTGACTGTTCCGAAAATGATGGGTGGTTCCGCCACCGTCCATCGGAGTTCAGTCGCCAGCGCTGGAGGCAAAATTACTCTCTCACGAGGCAGAACTGAATACCCAGCATGAGAGACTGCATCAACAAGACCTGGCGAAGTTGGATAACTATATCCCTTGCAAACATCATATTGTTGGAAAGTGGCAAACGAGATCTTCTTCGATGATCCAGAACCCGAACGCAAAGCAGACTTGAAAGGTGGTTTATGCATGGCAATCATACTGAGAGAAGCATGCCTCTTAGAGGGACTGATTAAGATCCATTCAGCATCACACTCTTTCTTCCAAATAATAAACTCACGTTTCCAATTAGGGCCACCATTACCCCACAGATGAAAAAAGCATTTGAATTGCGGACACGCAAAAGATCGCAATTGAAGGATAAGAAGACCAACATGTTTGCAAGAGACAATAAATGAGAATACCTTGTCTTTAATGAGTTGAACAGACAAATCAATTGTTGATCCTCCAATTGCTGATTCCAATGCCGCCACCGAATCTTCATCAAGACAAATCAATAGCATCGAGTTCACCCTTCTCATTGAGAGAAAACAGACGGATGGTATCGTCATTCGCGGCAAAGACAATTACATCCTCAGTGCTGATTCCAATGCCGCCACCGAATCTTCATCAAGATAAATCAATAGCATCGAGTTCACCCTTCTCATTGAGAGAAAACAGACGGATGGTATCGTCATTCGCGGCAAAGACAATTACATCCTCAGATGAATGAGTTAATTGAATCTGCCTGGCTGCACAATCAAGCTGAGCCTTGTGCTTAGAAAGCCAATCCATCCCGAGAATAAGATCAATATTCGAGTTACCAAGAACCATTGGAGAAGCCAGAAACTTGAAATCACCCATCATGATAGAAACATCCGGGACTATTGAAGTAGCCCTCATAGACTTAGCCGGAGAAACCACTCCCATAGGTTTACCCAACATTTGTGAAATGAAGTCATGCTTGGAAACAAATGATCTTGACATGAAACAATGCGATGCACCAGTGTCAAAAAGAACTTTTGCTGGAAAATAGTTAACTGGAAAGTTACCCATGATGACATCTGATGATTCCTCTGCCTGAGCTGCATTCAGCAAGTTGACCTTGGCGTGCTTGGGGTTATGCTTGACCACAGCTGTACTTGCCGATCTGACAGGAGGAGGAGGAGGAAGACGCCTCTGGTTGAAACACTTGTTGGCATAGTGACCCTTCTGTTGGCACTTGTTGCACGTGACCTCTGAAAGCGGACGGTGATACGGAGCACTCGATCTTGGAGCTTGAGACGAAGTCTTGTTCTGAAAGCCAGGGTTGGGTGGGTGGGAAGAACCACTGCCACCTTTGCTCTTCTGCTGATACGGCTGACGGAACGGAGGAGGAGGAAGCCAATACTTCTGCTACTTGGCCACTTGAGTAGAGGAAGGAGGAGTAACATCTCTGACTCGCTTCTTGGAAGCATCACACCTCAACTGAGCAGCCTCTTACTTCAGTGCCATGTTGTAGAACTCATCGTATCTCAAGGGCTCAAAGAGTACAAGAGCTAGCTGAATTTCTTCTCTGAGACCACCCCTGAACTGATATATCATGCTCTTCTCATCAGGGACGTCCTGCTTAGCAAAGCGAGCGAGCTTCTGGAACAACTTGTTATAGTCATAGACAGACAAAGAGCCTTGCTTCAGATTGCGGAATTCCTCACGCTTGCTTTCAACCACGCTCTGGGGAATATGATGAGCCCTGAAATCTCGACGGAAATCATCCCAAGTGATAACACGTCCACCTCTGGAGTCCTTGTACTGCTGGAACCATTCTGCAGCTTGATCTTTGATTTGGAAGGAAGCGAACTTAACAAAGTCCTCAGGCCTGACGTTACTGCACTCGAAATGCTTGCACAGATCCACAAGCCAATCGTCAGCATCGGTTGCCTCAACACAATTGCTGAAAGTCTTTGGCCCGTTAGCAAGGAACTGGTTGAGTGTAGCAAATTGACTCTGATTGCTACCTTGATTCCCTTGACTGCCTTGATTGCGCTCTTGAAGAATTTGCATGATCAACTGTGTGTTTGCATTGGTTGCGGCCATCACAGCTTGCCATGCCTCCGGAGGAGGTGGAGGTGGTGGCGGATCAGGATTCGGAGTCGTGCGCGTTGGAGGAGCCATCCTGAAGAGGTTGACCACCATTAGCACATTGATAGACAAATATTGAAGCTGAATCCAACGGAATGAAAATTGCAACATATAGTATTCACATCCGAACAAAATGAACGAATGCATTCCTCTTGAAATGGTCACATATCCATAAATTGAGAAGCCACGCAGAATTAAGGTAGAGAAATAAATCAACAAGGTACGGATCAAGAACGAATAATCGGTAAGAAATCCCAATCTCAAATCAATATCCGTGGAAGAAAAACTAGAGCTACTAGAATTCCCACCTATGAAACTCCTGAACCTTTCCGGTTATGCAATCAGGTGTTGGGGATACAGGGGAAGCATAATATCTCACCCAAACTAGCAATTCCTACATCCAGCTGTATCCATCCTTCAACACATAACCAAGAAACCTTCGGAAACCATCTACCTCAACCTTCGAAAAGCATCCGTTATACAAGTTATGGCAATACTCCCGAACTCCCGCCCCAGTACTGGGTGGCGTCGAGGTTATCTCACCAATGAACTGCATAAAAGAGATTTTCGATGTCAGCGTACTAAACTTAGGTATTCCAGAACTGCAACGATAAAATTATGATGACAACACCTCAGAGCTCAACTCCCTGGGACACTTCCACTAAACCCCTGACAGGAGGCACCAAGACAATGTTCTCGTCATAAAACCATCGGAACGATTCTAAGTTACCTGCGTGATCCTAAAAAAAATTAGTGAAATTTGAGAAGAGAAGAGTCAAAACTCTACGTCAAGATGCCTTACCAGAGCGATGAGGAGACTGGGAAGTAAAAACAATTCCTAATCTCTCTGATATATAATTCCTAATGACTCAAAACATTTTTCTAGACACAACTCGGCCGCTAAAAACGATCAAGCAATGGGGCTCCTAAGGTCGGGGAAGGCTCTGATTACCAACTTGTAACACCCTCGATGCGACTATAGCTCCCACGTGTTGAGGCACGACTTAGAGACATAATCGCATTGAAGGCATATGTCGCAAGTTAGGCAATCTTCACAACATCCCATGTAATATAAATAATAAAGGGGAGATAACATAGTTGGCTTACACTCGCCACGTCAATCATGTACATAAATAACATTACATCATCCAAACACTCATGGCCCGACTACAACACCAAAATAAAAGAGAACCCAACATGCGACAATGGTCCCGTTCACCCCCAACTGGGCACCACTACTGATCATCGGGAAAGGAAACATAGTAACGTTGAGAGTCCTCGTCGAACTCCCACTTGAGCTCATACGCGTCTCCTGGAGCGGAATCATCAGGCCCTGCATCTGGTGTAATAGTAATCTGTGAGCCACAGGGACTCAGCAATCTCGCACCCTCGCGATCAAGACTATTTAAGCTTGTAGGTAAGGCAAGGTAAATATAGGTGGAGCTGCAGCAAGCGACTAGCAAATATGGTGGCTAACTTATTCGCAAAAGAGAGCGAGAAGAGGAGGCAAAGCACGAGCGAGAAACTAGAGAACAACCTGCGCAAACATTACTCCAACACCGTGTCCACTTCCCGGACTCCGCCGAGAAGAGGCCATCACGGTAACACACTCAGTTGATTCATTTTAATTAATTAAGGTTCAAGTTATCTACAACCGGACATTAACAAATTCCCATCTGCCCATAACCGCGGGCACGGCTTTCGAAAGTTCAATCCCTGTAGGGGAGTCCCAACTTAGCCCATGACAAGCTCTCACGGTCAATGAAGGAATAGACCTCCTCCCAAGACGTTCCGATCAGACTCGGTATCTCGGTAATTCAAGACAACTCCGATAATGGTAAAACAAGTCCAGCAACACCGCCCGCTGTGCCGACAAATCCCGATAGGAGCTGCACATATCTCGTTCTCAGGGCACACCGGATAAGCTAAGCGTACGGGAACCAACGTAACCCAAGTTGCCAAGGGACGGCCCCGCACGGTGCTCTAGGTTGGGCCAACACTCAGAGGAGCACTGGCCCGGGGGGTTAAAATAAGATGACCCTTGATTCCGCGAAACCCAAGGGAAAAGGCTAGGTGGCAAATGGTAAAACCAAGGTTGGGCATTGCTGGAGGAGTTTTATTCAAGGCGGACTGTCAAGGGGTTCCCATTATAACCCAACCGCGTAAGGAACGCAAAATCCGGGAACATAACACCGATATGACGGAAACTAGGGCGGCAAGAGTGGAACAAAACACTAGGCGAGAGGCCGAGCCTTCCACCCTTTACCAAGTATATAGATGCATTAAGATAACAAAGTAATATAATGATATCCCAACAAGTAATTAAATGTTCCAACAAGGAACGGCCTCCAATCTTCACCTGCAACTAGCAACGCTATAAGAGGGGCTGAGCAAAGCGGTAACATAGCCAATCAACGGTTTGCTAGGACATGGTGGGTTAGAGGTTTGACATGGCAATTTGGGAGGCTTGCAAGCAAGTGGTAGGCATCGTAGCAATGGCATAGCAAAAGAGCGAGCAAACTAGCATAGCAAAGATAGTAGTGATTTCGAGGGTATGATCATCTTGCCTGCACAGTTGTCAGAGTTGACTGGATCCTCGAAAGCAAACTCAACGGGCTCCTCGTTAGTGAACTCGTCTCCCGGCTCTACCCAAACAAGACAAACAAGCAACAAGGATACAATCAACCACGTGCAACTCAAACAACACGATGCAAAGATGATATGCTATGCGGAATGCGATGCGGGATGCAAAATGCAAGATATGACAGGAAATGCATGAACCTGGCCTCAACTTGGAAAACCAAGTGTGCCACTGGAAAGATGAGATGAAATCGCTTGAAAACGATATAAAGAACGCCGGAATCGGAGTTACGGTTTGGAAATGGCAAGTGATTCAAAAATGACACCGGTCTGCGATTTACAGCAAGTAGGCATCTAAATGCAATGAGATGAACATGCTACATCACCCAAACATGACAACAAAATACATGGCAGAGATGCTTACAAGATGCTTAACAAAAGTCTAGCACTGAGCTATGGCCAATTCATCCATTAACAAGTTCAAACAAACATGGCAAAAATGCAAATGGCAAACAGATCTCAGACTTAGTGAAATTAACACTTGTCTGGAATTTCAGATCAGGTAGCCCTCTTCAGAGCAACAAAACTACATGCTACAGGACCTGAACATGGCAAAGTAAATCATGGCATGGAGCTACTCAAAGAGCTTAACAAAAGTCCCTTAGTGACCTTGAGCCAAAAGGGATCAGAAAATACAATTGCAAGCATGTGAACATAGCAAAAACATAATCAGTTTTCAGACTTAGTGAAAACTGACACATTCTGAAATATAACTCAAGTAGGCATGTTTACGAGCTCGATGCACTCACTACGGTGAAAGTCATGGCAAGACAATCATACATCCATCAAGAAGGCACAAAATGCAAGCTAGACATGGCAAGAACAATAGCATAGCATGCACGGATCAACTACAACATCACCGGCAAAATTGCAAACAAGTTGACAATCTGCCTAGATTCACAAAGTAGAAAAAGTAGAGCTCGGTTGACTCAAGCTATGGTGCTCCATAATTGCAAACAAATACATGGATGGATAGAGCACTACAATATTAACAAAACTCCCTTACTGATCATCCTCAAAAGAGGCACGGATCACTAGGAACCAACAAGAACATATGGCATCATGAGATAAACAGATCCAGGACTTAGTGATATTACTAAGTCCCTGAAAACAGAATTAGCAACTGCACCACTTTGCAATCTTGCACTAGTCACCACACACATCCTAAAAATACATGGGTTGCACCTCTGGAAAGATGACATAACCCTTAACAAAACACATGTAGAGCATCAGGTCATAGCGTGCACACATAAATCATGGCAAAAATGACAAAAGTGCTAAACGGAGTAGCAGATCTGACAATTAACTCAAGTAGCCCTCTTCTAACAGCATTTCGGGCATCAAGATGAGCTCAAATGAAAATGATGCAATGGAATGTAATGATGTACTCTCTGAGTTGAACATTTTGATATGCTATATGCATGAATCGGAGCTACGGATGCAAAGTTACGGAGCCGAGAACAGGAGCACTTGAACTGAAAATATCCGGGACTTAGTAGAAATCGACCTAGGGTTTCACGGCACGCGAACCGAGGCGGCCGGAATCTTCGCCGGAGAAGGGCAGGGCGGCGGCCGGAGTAGAGGGGCTCGCCGGATCTCGCCGTGGGGCACCGGATCCGGCTGGCAGCGAGGCGGCGCCGGCGGAGGAGGGCGGAGCGGGGCGGCGCGGCGCTCCGGGCGGCGGCGGTGGCGGCGGCCGGGCGAGGCGGCGATGGCGGAGCGAGGCGGCGGCGGTGGCGGCGGCCGGCGGCGACGGCGGAGCGAGGCGGCGGTGTCGGGGGCGACTGGGCGGCGCGGGCAGCCAGGCGGCGGGGCGAGGGAGCGGGCCGCGGGGGCCGGCTCCGGGCTCCCGGGCCACGCGATGGGAGGCGGCGGCCGCGTGGACACGTGGCAGCCTACGAGTGGCTGCGGGCGGCGGAGCGGACGCGTCCGGTCCATCCGGACGTGTCCGGCGGCGGCGGAGGAGATATTTTTAGGGTTAGGGACGAGGTGGATCCGGAATTTGGAATGGGGGTGTATATATAGGCATAGAGGGAGCTAGGAGAGTCCAAATGAGGTGCGGTTTTCGGCCATGCGATCATGATCAAACGCTCTAGATGGGTTTTGGGCCAAATTGGATGGGTGTTGGGCTGCAACACACACGAGGCCTTTTCGGTCCCTCGGTTATCCGTTGGAGTATCAGACGAAGTCCAAATGGTACGAAACTTGACAGGCGGTCTACCGGTAGTAAACCAAGGCCGCTTGGCAAGTCTCGGTCCAATCCGGAAATGTTTAATCCCCACACACGAAAGAAAGCTAGAAATGACCACCGGATTAGAACGAAGCGCCGGAATGCAAAACGGACAACGGGGAAAATGCTCGAATGCATGAGATGAACACGTATGCAAATGCAATGCACATGATGACATGATATGAGATGCATGACAACGACAACAACACACAGAGACAAAAACCCGAACCCAAGGAAATAAATATAACTTAACGCCGGAAACGGCAAGAGTTGGAGTACAAATAGGGAAAGTTACATCCGGGGTGTTACATATGCTCAATCATTGATCCATTCACGAAACACACTCGCATATTAGCTAAATCCAATGCTCAAGTATGATCACAGTGCTCCCTAGTTGGTGCTTTATAAAAGAATATGGAAACTCGAAAAATAAAAATTGCATAAAGTAAAAAAGATAGGCCCTTCGCAGAGGGAATCAGAGATTTATAGTGGTGACAGAGCTCAAAACTTAATTGAGAGATACATTTTTTGAGAGGCATACTTTTACCGTCAACGAAAATGACAGAGTAATTCCCGACACTTTCCATGCTAGATATATCATAGGCGGTACCCAAACATAAAATAAATTTGATTCCTTTTTCCACCATACTTTCACACTCCACGGTTAGCCGTATCCACGAGTACCATCCATATCAACACTTTCCAAGGAATTTATTATTTGAAAACATGAAGAAAAATTCTTTTTTATTTTGGGACTAAGCATCCCTATTACCGTCATACTCTCGTGCAATGACAACTGAATAAACTCTCATCTTGAGAATAACACATCTAGCATGGAAAATATTGGCCACCCCCTGCCGCTTCATGAGCGGTATGAGCAAACAAAAAGGAAATTCATTTTGAAAGTTAGAGATGGCACATACAAATTTACTTAGAACGACACGGAAATACAACATATAGGTAGGTATGGTGGACTCATATGGAAAAACTGGGTTTAAGGACTTTGGATGCACAAGTAGTATCTCTACTTAGTACAAATGAAGGCTAGCAAATAGATTGAGAAGCAACCAACCAAGAAACGAAAATTCACATAAGTGAGCATTAAGCGTAACTAACACCGAATAATGCACCACAAGTAGGATATAATTTCATTGCATAACTATTGACTTTCGTGCTTGCATAGGGAATCACAAACCTTAACACCAATATTCTTACTAAAGCATAATTACTCATCAATATGACTCGCATATCACTATCATCATATCTCAAACTATTACAAAAATCAAGTTTATTTTTTCCAATGATCTTCATGGAAGTTTTTATTATATCCCTCTTGAATATCTATCACTTTGGGACTAATTTCATATGTTGCAATTGCTTTTGATAAGCTCAAACAAATTTAAGTTAAGAACATGACCCTACGTCCTTACATTCTATTTAGGATTAGGAATAGGTGTAATCAGACCTGCTTTTGACATATCTATCCTATTCTTATTTGGGTACCATATGCACCTCTTTGGGCTTCTATTGAATTGAGAAATTGGATATCTTTCATCTTTTTGATTTTGATATCGATTTTGATACATATAAGGTATCCTACAGATAATGCAAATCGAAGCTATTTGATGTCTGACTCGGGCCTATATGACCGATCGATCGAAATACTCCAAGACTCCACCTTTGTCATATATTCCATATATCACACTAGATAGATATCATATTCATGGAATACGATTCACTTTCAAGATGCCTTGATGGTGAAATGGTAGACACGCGAGACTCAAAATCTCGTGCATGCATATAGATTTTCATCTCTCAAAATAATATAAGTGAAGCATGAGAGAATTTATTTAAAAAAACTAACTCTCAAATAAATCTAAGTGGAGCATGAGAGTATTTCTTAAAAAATATTATAGCACACTGTGCTCAAAAAGATATAAGTGAAGCACTAGAGCAATTCCATAGCTCAAAAAATTTAAGTGAAGCACATAGAGCAATTCTAATAAAACATAGCATAATTAGGGTCTCTCAAATAGGTGTGTCCAGCAAGGATAGATGAGACAAACTAAAAAGAAAAACAACCAAAGACTCATATAATACAAGACGCTCCAAGCAAAACTCATGATATGTAACGAATAAACATATAGCTCCAAGTAAGATTACCGATGGTTGTTAGAAGAAAGAGGGGATGCCTTCCGGGGCATACCCAAGCTTAGTTGCTTGGTTATCCTTGAATATTAACTTGGGGTGCCATGGTCATCCCCAAGCTTAGGCTCTTTTCACTCCTTATTCCTTCATCCATCGTGATCTCACCCAAAACATGAAAACTTCAATCACACAAAACTGAACAAAATCTTTGTGAGATCCGTTAGTATAATAAAGCAAATCACCACTCTAAGTACTGTTGCAAACCCATTCATATTTTATTTTTGCATTATACCTATTATACTCTAACTTTACCATGGCTTATACCCCCCGATACAATCCATAGATTCATCAAAATAAGAACACAACGCAAAGAAAACAGAATCTGTCAAAAACAGAATAGTCTCTAGTAATTTGGGAACTTTGTACACTTCTGTAACTCCAATAGTTCTGAAAAATTAGGACGACATAGGAAATTTGTATATCAATCTTGTGTAAAAAAATTCAGAATTTTATCACGCTTCTGTGATTTATGAAAATTATTTAACTGGATTCAAAAGTTTCATATTTCCAACAAGATCAAATCAACTATCACCCAACATAATCCCAAAGGCTTTTCTTGGCACAAACACTAATTAAAATTATTTAACGGCTCTTGCCAAGTCACTAACGAGATTGGGCATTTGATCTGAGTTGGTCGTTGACCAATACGCACTAACTGCCATACGAGAATAGTTAAGGGCACTCGGCATCGTATGTATCAGCCATAGCTCTTCAGACGTTAGTGACTGAGTGGCGCGCATCGGGTTGGATTGGTTACACCTACGCTTGTATAAGGGGGCTAGGTATGCTCACCGGCCGCGTTCGCAACGTGCAAAAGTGCAAAGGACGATGGGCCCCAGACCCCTGTTCGCTTAGGATGTAGATCAGCGTGCTGGCTAAAGGAAATATGCCCTAGAGGAAATAATAAAGTTGTTATTTATATTTCCTTATATCATGATAAATGTTTATTATTCATGCTAGAATTTTATGAACTGGAAACTTAGTAGATGTGTGAACGCATAGACAAAACAGAGTGTCCCTAGTATGCAGCTACTTGACTAGCTCGTTAATCAAAGATGGTTAAGTTTCCTGACATTTTAGACATGTGTTGTCATTTGATGAATGGGATAACATCATTAGAGAATGATGTGATGGAAAAGAACCATCCGTTAGCTTAGCATAATGATCTTTAAGTTTTATTGCTATTGCTTTCTTAATGACTTATACTTATTCCACTTACTATGATATTATGCAACTCCCGAATACTGGAGGAACACCTTGTGTGCTATCAAACGTCACAACGTAACTGGGTGATTATAAACATGCTCTACAGGTGTCTCCGAAGGTGTTTGTTGAGTTGGCATAGATCAAGATTAGGATTTGTCACTCCGAGTATCGAAGAGGTATCTCTAGGCTATCCCGGTAATGCACATCACTATAAGCGTTACAAGCAATGTGACTAATGAGTTAGTTATGGGATGATGCACTACAGATCGAGTAAAGAGACTTGCCAGTAACGAGATTGAACTAGGTATGATGATACCGATGATCGAATCTCGGGCAAGTAACATACCGATGAAAAAAGGGAATAACGTATGTTGTTATTGCGGTTTGACCGGTAAAGATCTTCGTAGAATATGTAGGAACCAATATGAGCATCCAGGTTCCGGTATTGGTTATTGACCGGAGATGTGTCTCGGTCATGTATACATAGTTCTCGAACCCGTAGGGTCCTCTCGCTTAATGTGCGATGATGATTTCTATTAAGAGTTATGTGTTTTTGGTGACCGAAGTTTGTTGGGAGTCCCGGATGAGATCACGGACATGATGAGGAGTCGCGAAATGGTCGAGAGGTAAAGATTCATATATTGGAAGGTAGTATTCGGACATTGGAATGGTTTCGAGTGGTTCGGGTATTTTACCGGAGTACCGAGGGGGTTACCGGAACCCCCCGGGGAAATATTGGGCCTAGATGGGCCTTAGTGGAGAGAGAGGAGGGCAACAAGGGGTGCCCCCCCATGGCAGTCCGAATTGTACTAGGGAAGGGGCGGCGCCCCCCTTTCCCTCTCCCTCTCCTCCTCCTTCCTTTTCCCCTCCGGTGAAGAAAGGAAAAAGGGGTGCCGAATCCTACTAGGAGTGGAGTCCTAGTAGGACTCCCCTTCATGGCGCGCCCCTCCTGGCCGGCTGCCTCCTCCTTCCCTCCTTTATATACGGGGGTGGGGGGGCACCCCAAGGCACATCAATTGTTCTCTTAGCCGTGTGCGGTGCCCCCTCCATAGTTTAGTCCTCCGGTCATAGCGTCGTAGTGCTTAGGCGAAGCCCTGCGCAGATCACATCACCATCGCCATCACCACGCCGTCGTGCTGACAGAACTCTCACTGGACCCTCTGCTGGATCAAGAGTTCGAGGGACGTCATCGAGATGAACATGTGCTGAACTCGGAGGTGCCGTACGTTCGGTACTAGATTGGTTGGATCGTGAAGACGTTCGACTACATCAATCGCGTTAACCTAATGCTTCCGCTTTCGGTCTATGAGGGTACGTGGACACACTCTCCCCCTCTCATTGCTATGCATCTCCTAGATAGATCTTGCGTGATCATAGGAAATTTTTTGAAATTGCATGCTACGTTCCCCAACAGTGGCATCCGAGCCAGGTCTATGTGTAGATGATATGCACGAGTAGAACACAAAGAGTTGTGGATGATAATAGTCATACTGCTTACCACCAATGTCTTATTTTGATTTAGCGGTATTGTTGGATGAAGCGGCCCAGACCAACATTACATGACCACGTTCGAGAGACCGGTTCTACCGACGTGCTTTTGCACACATGTGGCTTGCGGGTGTCTGTTTCTCCAACTTTAGTTGAATTGAATTTGACTACGGTCGGTCCTTGTTGAAGGTTAAAACAGCACACTTGAAGAAAAATCATTGTGGTTTTGATGCGTAGGTAAGAACGGTTCTTGCTAGAAGCCTCTAGCAGCCACATAAAACTTGCAACAACAAAGTAGAGGACGTATAACTTGTTTTTGCAGGGCATGTTGTGATGTGATATGGTCAAGGCGTGATGACATATAAATTGTTGTATGAGATGATCATGGTTTGTAAAAGTTATCAGCAACTGGTAGGAGCCTTATGGTTCTCGCTTTATTGTATGAAATGCAATCGCCATGTAATTGCTTTACTTTATCACTAAGCGGTAGCGATAGTCGTAGAAGCAATAGTTGGCGAGACGACAACGACGCTACGATGGAGATCAAGGTGTCAAGCCAGTGATGATGGAGATAATGACGGTGCTTTGGAGATGGAGATCAAAGGCACAAGATGATGATGGCCATATCATGTCACAAATTTTGATTGCATGTGATGCTTATCTTTTATGCATCTTATTTTGCTTAGCACGGCGGTAGCATTATAAGATGACCCCTCACTAAATTTCAAGGCATAAGTGTTCTCCCTGAGTATGCACCGTTGCTATAGTTCGTCGTGCCGAGACACCATGTGATGATCGGGTGTGATAAGCTCTACATTCACATACAATGGGTGCAAGCCAGTTTTGCACGTGCAGAATACTTGGGTTAAACTTGATGAGCCTAGCATATGCAGATATGGCCTCGGAACACTGAGACCGAAAGGTCGAACGTGAATCATATAGTAGATATGATCAACATAGTGATGTTCACCATTGAAAACTACACCATGTCATGTGATGATCGAACATGGTTTAGTTGACATGGATCATGTGATCATTTAGATGACTAGATGGATGTCTATCCAATTGGGAGATCTTAAGTAATATGATTAATTGAACTTTAATTTATCATGAACTTAGTCCTAATAGTTTTTTGCATATCTATGTTGTTGTAGATCAATGGCTCGTGCTACCGTTCCCTTGAATTTTAATGCGTTCCTGGAGAAAGCTAAGTCACGGACCATATGAGATGTTCCAGGAGTTGAAGTTAATATTTCAAGCAAATGCCCGAGTTGAGAGATATGAAGTCTCCAACAAGTTCTATAGCTGCAAGATGGAAAAGAATAGTTTTGTCGGTGAACACATACTCAGAATGTGTGGGTACCATAACCACTTGACTCAGCTGGGAGTTAATCTTCCTGATGATAGTGTCATTGACAGAGTTCTTCAATCACTTCCACCAAGCTATAAAGGCTTCATGATAAACTATAATATGCAAGGGATGGAAAAGAAAATTCCCGAGCTCTTCGCAATGCTAAAGGCTGCGGAGGTAGAGATCAAGAAGGAGCATCAAGTGTTGATGGTTAACAAGACCACTAGTTTCAATAAAAGGGGCAAAGGGGAGAAGGGGAACTTCAAGAAGAACAGCAAGCAAGTTGATTCTCAAGGGAAGAACTCAAGTCTGGACCTAAGCCTGAAACTGAGTGCTTCTACTGCAAAGGGACTAGTCACTGGAAGTGGAACTGCCCCAAGTATTTGGCAGATAAGAAGAATGGCAAAGTGAAAGGTATATTTGATATACATGTTATTGATGTGTACCTTACTAATGCTCGTAGTAGCGCCTGGGTACTTGATACTGGTTCTGTTGCTCATATTTGCAACTCGAAACAGGGGCTACGGATTAAACGAAGATTGGCTAAGGACGAGGTGACGATACGCGTCGAAAATGGTTCCATGGTCGATGTGATCGCCGATGGCACACTACCTCTACATCTACCTTCGGGATTAGTTTTAGACCTGAATAATTGTTATTTGGTGCCAGTGTTGAGCATGAACATTATATCTGGATCTTGTTTGATGCGAGATGGTTATTCATTTAACTCAGAGAATAATGGTTGTTCTATTTATATGAGTAATATATTTTATGGTCATGCACCCTTGATGAGTAGTCTATTTTGTTGAATCTCGATTGTAGTGATACACATATTCATAATATTGAAGCCAAAAGATGCAAAGGTAATAATGATAGTGCAACTTATTTGTGGCACTGCCATTTAGGTCATATTGGTGTAAAGCGCATGAAGAAACTCCATGCTGATGGGCTTTTGGAATCACTTGATTATGAATCGCTTGATTATGAGTCACTTGATGCTTGCGAACCATGCCTCATGGGCAAGATGACTAAGACTCCATTCTCTGGAACAATGGAGCGAGCCACTGACTTATTGGAAATAATACATACTGATGTATGTGGTCCGATGAGTGTTGAGGCTCACGGCGGGTAACGTTATTTTCTGACCTTCATAGATGATTTGATCAAATATGGGTACATCTACTTAATGAAACATAAGTCTGAAACATTTGAAAAGTTCAAAGAATTTCATAGTGAAGTGGAAAATCATCGTAATAAGAAAATAAAGTTTCTACGATCTGATCGTGGAGGTGAATATTTGAGTTACGAGTTTGGTCTTCATTTGAAACAATGTGGAATAGTTTCGCAACTCCACCTGGAACACCACAGCGTAATGGTGTGTCCGAACATTGTAACCGTACTTTATTAGATATGGTGCGATCTATGATGTCTCTTGCCAATTTACCACTATCGTTTTGGGGTTATGCTTTAGAGACAGTTGCATTCACGTTAAATAGGGCACCATCTAAATTCGTTGATACGACACCATATGAACTGTGGTTTGGCAAGAAACCTAAGCTTCCGTTTCTTAAATTTTGGGGTTGCGATGCTTATGTGAAAAAGCTTCAGCCTGATAAGCTTGAACCCAAATCGGAGAAATTCGTCTTCATAGGATACCAAAAGGAAACTGTTGGGTACACCTTCTATCACAGATCCGAAGGCAAGATATTCGTTGCTAAGAATGGATCCTTTCTAGAGAAGGAGTTTTCTCTCGAAAGAAGTGAGTGGGAGGAAAGTAGAACTTGATGAGGTAATTGTACCTTCTCCTGAATTGGAAAGTAGTTCATCACAAAAATCAGTTCCAGTCATGCCTACACCAATTAGTGAGGAACTTAATGATGATGATCATGAAACTTCAGATCAAGTTACTACCGAACCTCATAGGTCAACCAGAGTAAGGTCCGCACTAGAGTGGTACGGAAATCTTGTTCTCGAAGTCATGTTGCTAGACCATGACGAACCTACGAACCATGAGAAAGCGATGATGAGCCCAGATTCCATGAAATGGCTTGAGGCCATGAAATTTGAGATGGGATCCATGTATGAGAACAAAGTGTGGACTTTAGTTGATTTGCCCGATGATCGGCAAGCCATAGACAATAAATGGATCTTCAAGAAGAAGACTGACACTGACGGTAATGTTACTGTCTACAAAGCTCGACTTGTTGTGAAAGGTTTTCGACAAGTTCAAGGAGTTGACTATGATGAGACTTTCTCACCCGTAGCAATGCTTACTTCTATCCGAATCATGTTAGCAGTTGCCGCATTTTATGATTATGAAATTTGGCAAATAGATGTCAAAACTGCATTCCTTAATGGATTTCTTAAAGAAGAGTTGTATATGATGCAACCAGAAGGTTTTTCGACCCTAAAGGTGCTAACAAAGTGTGCAAGCTCCAGCGATCCATTTATGGACTAGTGCAAGCATCTCGGAGTTGGAATATACGCTTTGATAGTGTGATCGAAGCATATGGTTTTGTATAGACTTTTGGAGAAGCATGTATTTACAAGAAAGTGAGTGGGAGCTCTGTAGCATTACTAATATTATATGTGGATGACATATTGTTGATTGGAAATAATACAGAATTTCTGGACAACATAAAAGGATACTTGAATAAGAATTTTTCAATGAAAGACCTCGATGGAGCTTCTTATATATAGGGCATCACGATCTATAGAGATAGATCAAGACGCTTAATTGGACTTTCACAAAGCACATACCTTGATAAAGTTTTGAAGAAGTTCAAAATGGATCAATCAAAGAAAGGGTTCTTGCCTATGTTACAAGGTTTGAAGTTGAGTCAGACTCAATGGCCGACCACTCAAGAAGATAGAGAGAAAATGGAAGTCATTCCCTATGCCTCAGCCATAGGTTCTATCATATATGCCATGTTGTGTACCAGACCTGATATGTGTCTTGCTATAAGTTTGGCAGGGAGGTACCAAAGTAATTCATGAGTGGATCACTGGACAGCGGTCAAGAACATCTTTAAATACCTTAAAAGGATTAAGGATATGTTTCTCATTTATGGAGGTGACAAAGAGCTTGCCGTAAATGGTTACGTCGATGCAAGCTTTGACACTGATCCGGATGACTCTAAGTCACAAACCGGATACATATTTCCATTGAATGGTGGAGTTGTAAGTTGGCGCAGTTCCAAGCAGAGTGTCGTGGCGGGATCTACATGTGAAGCAAAGTACATAGCTGCTTCAGAAGCAGCAAATTAAGGAGTCTGGATTAAGGAGTTCATATCCAATCTAGGTGTAATACCTAGTGCATCGGGTCCAATGAAAATCTTTCATGACAATACTAGAGCAATTGCCTTGGAGAAGGAATCCAGATTTCACAAGAGAACCAAACACATCTAGAGACGCTTCAATTCAATCCGCGATCAAGTCAAGGAGGGAGACATACAGATTTGCAAAATACATACGGGTCTGAATGTTGCAGACCCGTTGAATAAGCCTCTTCCATGAGCAAAACATGATCAACACCAAGACTCCATGGGTGTTAGAATCATTACTATGTAATCTAGATTATTGACTCTAGTGCCACTAGGAGACTGAAGGAAATATGCCCTAGAGGCAATAATAAAGTTTTTATTTATATTTCCTTATATCATGATAAATGTCTATTATCCATGCTAGAATTGTATTAACCGGAAACTTAGTACATGTGTGAATGCATAGACAAAACAAAGTGTCCCTAGTATGCCTCTACTTGACTAGCTCGTTAATCAAAGATGGCGAAGTTTCCTGACCATAGACATGTGTTGTCATTTGATGAATAGGATCACATCATTAGAGAATGATGTGATGGACAAGACCCATCCGTCAGCTTAGCATAATGATCATTAAGTTCTATTGATATTGCTTTCTTAATGACTTATACATATTCCTCTGACTATGAGATTATGCAACTCACGAATACCGGAGGAACACCTTGTGTGCTATCAAACATCACAACGTAACTAGGTGATTATAAAGACGCTCTACAGGTGTCTCAAAAGGTGTTTGTTGGGTTGGCATAGATCAAGATTAGGATTTGTCACTCCGAGTATCGGAGAGATATCTCTCGGCCCTCTCGGTAATGCACATCACTATTAGCCTTGCAAGCAATGGGACTAATGAGTTAGTTACGGGATGATTCACTATGGAACGAGTAAAGATACTTGCCGGTAATGAGATTGAACTAGGTATGATGATACCGACGATCGAATCTCGGGCAAGTAACAAACCGATGACAAAGGGAATAACGTATGTTGTCATTGCGGTTTGACCAATAAAGGTCTTCGTAGAATATGTAGGAACCAATATGAGCATCCAGGTTCCGCTATTGGTTATTGACCAGAGATGTGTCTCGGTCATGTCTACATAGTTCTTGAACCCGTAGGGTCCACAGCTTAACATTTGATGACGATTTATATTTTAAGAGTTATTTGTTTTTGGTGATTGAAGTTTCTTCGGAATCCCGAATGAGATCACGGACATGAAGAGGAGTCTCGAAATGGTCGAGAGGTAAAGATTCATATATTGGAAGGTAGTATTCGGACATCGGAATGGTTTCGAGTGGTTTGGGTATTTTACGGGAGTACCGAGGGGTTATTGGAACCCCCCGGGGAAGTATTGGGCCTAGATGGGCCTTAGTGGAGAGAGGGGAGGGCAGCTAGGGGTGGCCGCCCCTCCCCCCTCCCATGGCAGTCTGAATTGGACTAGGGGGAGGGGCGTCGCCCCCTTTCCCCCTCCCTCTCCCTCTCCTCCTCCTTCCTTTTCCCCTCCGGTGAAGAAAGGAAAAAGGGGGCGGATCCTACTAGGAGTGGAGTCCTAGTAGGACTCCCCCCATGGCGCGCCCCTCCTGGTCGGCCGCCTCCTCCTCCCCTCCTTTATATACGGGGGCAGGGGCACCCCAAGGCACGTCAATTGTTTTCTTAGCCGTGTGCGGTACCCCTCCACATTTTACTCCTCCAGTCATAGCGTAGTAGTGCTTAAGCGAAGCCCTGCGCAGATCACATCACCATCACCATCACCACGTCATCGTGCTGGCAGAACTCTCCGTCGACCCTTTGCTAGATCAACAGTTCGAGGGACGTCATCGAGCTGAACGTGTGTTGAACTTGAGGCGCCGTACGTTCGGTACTAGATCGGTTGGATCGTGAAGACGTTCGACTACATCAACCGCGTTAACCTAACGCTTCCGCTTTTGGTCTACGAGGGTGCGTGGACACACTCTTCCCCT
This sequence comes from Triticum aestivum, assembly GCF_018294505.1. NCBI lineage: Eukaryota > Viridiplantae > Streptophyta > Magnoliopsida > Poales > Poaceae > Triticum > Triticum aestivum. The sequence continues at coordinate 530,509,260 of NC_057800.1, forward strand.
CTCATTGCTATGCATCTCCTAGATAGATCTTGCGTGATCGTAGGAATTTTTTTGAAATTGCATGCTACGTTCCCCAACACTGGCCTCTATATTGAGCCTAGGTAGGGCTACGGCATGCTGATCTTCCGAGGCCGAGCATGACCCAGGAAAGTGTGTCCGGCCAGAGTGATCGAGCGTGTTCGGTAATGTGGTGCACCCCTGGAGGGAAGTTAATCTATTCGAATAGTCTTGTCCACGGTAACAGGACGACTTACAATTGTATCCCGATCTATACAACTAGACCTGGATACTAAGATGATAAATGAATATGTTGGCTCCGGGATTACTTTCTCGCAGCGGGTCGAGGAAGGATCTCTGGGCGTTAATACTACAACATGCTTGCTACTTATAATATGCTACTCTTATCTCTTCTGATGTTGCAAGATGCTTCAAGATGCTAGTCTTCGATAGGCTAGGCCTCCCCTCTATTCTGGCATTTTGCAGTTCAGTCCAAAGATATAACCCCATTCCTTTGATACTGATGCATACTTAGTATAGTTCTGATGTAAGTGTTGTGAGTACTTTGGATGAGTACTCACGGTTGCTTTGCTACCTCTTTCCCCCTACACCCGATTGTTGCGATCAGATGACGGGTCCAAGGAGCCAGATGTAACACCCCAGATGTAACTTTCCATATTTGTAACTCTGACTCTTGCCATTTTCGGCGATGTTATATGATATTCCCTTCGTGGTTGGGTTTTTGTCTTCGTTTTGCATTTTGTTCATGTCATGCATTTCATATCATGTCATCATGTGCATCTCATTTGCATTCGTGTTCGTCTCACGCATTCGGTCATTTTCCCCGTTGTCCGTTTCATGATCCGACGCTCTCTCGTGCCCCCGTTGCAGCCTTCTAACCTCGTTTCGTGAGCAGGAGAAAACATTCTCGGAATGGGCCGGGATTTGTCAAGTGGCCTTGGTACATCACCGGTAGACCACCTGTCAAATTTCGTTCCATTCGGAGGTCGTTTGATGCCCCAATGTGTAACTGGGAAACCGTAAAAGCCTCTTTGGAATTGCAGCCCAACACCCCTCCAAAACAGCCCAATAACCCATCTAAACCCCTTCCATACTCTCCGTCGTTGGATCACGATCGTGTGGGCGAAAAACGCACCTCATTTGGACTCTCCTAGCTCCCTCTACCAATAAATACACATCTCCCCCCAAAATTCCGCAGATGAAACCCTAGAAAGCTTCCACGCCGCCACCGGAGCTGTCCGGATCCCACCGGAAAAAGTCACCGCCGCCGCCCGCGCCAATCCCTGGGTGCCACGTGGCACCCTAGAGCAGCCGCCGCCAGCCCGTAGGGCCCGCAACTGGCCCGCATGTCGCCCGCCGCCGCCCGAGCCACCCCTATCGCGCGCCTCGCCCGCACCGCTGCACCTTCGCCGACCCACTCCACTGCTCAGCTACCGCCACCTCGTTCGCCGTCGCCGGTGGACGCCGCCTTCGCCCTGATCAGGTCGAGGAGCGACCGGATCCACTTCCTCCGGGAGCTCCAGCGAGCTCCCCGCCCTCCAGCCGCCGCGTTCCTCCGCTCCGGCGAAGCTCTGGCCTCCTCCTTCCCCGACCCGGTGAACCTCGGTCTCCGTGCGCCCGAACCCTAGATCCGATCTAAGAGGGTATATTTTCGCCAAGTCCCCGAATCTGTGTTATTTTTATGTCTTGTTCCACATACTATACCTCGGTGACCGTGACTCCGATTCAGGCATATGATATGTCAAAATGTTCATCTCATTAAGCTCTTCATGTTACTGGCATTTGCATGCATGTTACTGTCCATATTGATGACATTTTCCTCGTTGCAAGAGTGCTATAAAATGTTAACTGTTGGTTCTTAACAGAACTTGATGATTTGTCATTTTTGTTGCATTTTGTATGTGCATCTTATGAGCATGATGTCTACATGTGTTTTGAGCTCCATCATGCCATATTTATAGAGGTGCAAGTATTGTATTTTGTGATCTATGTGGTGACTAGCACAAGCATGCAAAGTAGGCTCCGTGATGTTACTGTTTTCAGGCACTTAGGATTTTTCTAAGTCCTTTTCCTAATGTTATTTTGATGCCTTGTAAACATGTTTCTACCATGAGATCCATGCTTATTTTGAGATACTTCAGTAAACATGTTTTGATGATGTGGTATTTATCTATCCATCCATGCCTCTGGTTGCAATTATGGAGTATTCTAGAATGTCATGTTCTTGCTCTACTTTTGCTAAATATTATTCCTGGCGGATTGTTAACAAGTTATTCAACATTGCCATAGGTGTTGTTAGTGATCAATGTACCCTATGAGCTTGCTCTTGCCATTCTTAGCATATTGAACATGTCTTATTACTGTTGGTATGCTTGCGTTGTCATGTAATGCTTTGTGGTGAGTGGCATGAGCTTGCAAAGTTGCTATCATGAATCTGTTTCTGCCATGTCCTGAATTTCACTAAGTCTGAATCTGTTTATAAAACTTGCTATGTTTACATGGGTGCCATCATATCTTCTGTGCCTTTGTGGCTCATGTTCATTAAGGGAGTTTTTTTCTATGCATTTAGTAGAAGCATTCCATGCCTTTGTTTGCCATGGTATCTTCCTGTAGCATGTTTTTTCTTGCTCTAAACATTCCTTCCTGATGTTGTTTTTGACATGTTAGTATTTTCACCAAGTCTGTGAAGCTGATATCTTTTGCACTTTTGCCATGCTTGTTTGAATCTGTTCTAGTGTGTTTTAGCCGTAGCTCAGTGTTCATGGTTTGTCAAGAATCTCTTGTACAACGCTCTCGTATGCTTTGTTGCTATGTTGGACTGTAGTAGCTTAGTTTCTTGTTGCATTCTAAGTGATATCATGTTGTTAATTGCAGATTTGCGTCATCCTTGTATTGCTTGTCATTTGCAAATCGTGCATCTGTTTCCGGTGATCCTTATATCGATTTCGACCGAAATCACCTCATCGTTCCAGCGACATACTTGGTTTGCTAAGTTGATGCCTTGATCATTCTTTCCCTTCCGGAACACGCATATGCATTGCATATCATATCTTACATATCATGCCATGTATTGCATCATGTTGCTTGTGCATTGCACCGTGATTGATTGTTGTTCCATTGCTTGTGTTCTTGCTTTGGGTAGATCCGGGAGACGAGTGCGTGAATGAGGAACCTATTGAGTACGCTAACGAGGAGCAAGCTTTCGACAACTCTGAGAACATTGCAGGCAAGATGACCATACCCTCCATATCACTTCTATCTTTGCTTGCTAGTTGTTTGTTCTATCGCTATGTCGCGCTACCTACCACTTGTTATATCATCCATCCCATATTGCCATGTCAAGCCTCTAACCCACCTTCCTAGCAAACCGTTGTTTGGCTATGTTACCGCTTTTGCTCAGCCCCTCTTATAGCATTGCTAGTTGCAGGTGAAGTTGAAGTTTGTTCCATGTTGGAACATGTTTATGTTGGGATATCACTACATCTCTTATTTAATTAATGCATCTATATACTTGGTAAAGGATGGAAGGCTTGGCATTTTGCCTGGTGTTTTGTTCCACTCTTGCCGCTGTAGTTTCCGTCATACCGGTGTTATGTTCCTTGATTTTGCGTTCCTTACGCGGTTGGGGTTATGGCACCCCCTTGATAGTTCGCCTTGAATAAAACTCCTCCAGCAAGGCCCAACCTTGGTTTTAACATTTTCCACCTAATCCTTTTTCCCTTGGGTTCTGCAGACTCAAGGGTCATCTTTATTTTAACCCCAGGGCCAGTGCTCCTCTGAGTGTTGGTCCAACCTAGAGCCACTTGCGGTGACACCCTGCTACCTCTTTTAGCACTGCTTTAGTTTTCCCCAAAAAGGAAGGGATGATGCAGCAAAGTAGCGTAAGTATTTCCCTCAGTTTTTGAGAACCAAGGTATCAATCCAGTAGGAGGCTACACGCGAGTCCCTCGCACCTGCACACAACAAATAAATCCTCGCAACCAACGCAAATAGGGGTTGTCAATCCCTATAGGGCCACTTACGAGAGTGAGATCTGATAGATATGATAAAGATAATATTTTTGGTATTTTTGTGGTAAAGATGCAAAGTAAAATAAGGGCAAAGTAAATAACAAAGTAGTAGGAGATTAATATGATAAAGATAGATTTGGGGGCCATAGGTTTCACTAGTGGCTTCTCTCAAGAGCATAAGTATTCTACGGTGTTTGAACAAATTATTGTTGAGCAATTGACAGAATTGAGCATAGTTATGAGAATATCTAGGTATGATCATGTATATAGGCATCACGTCCGAAACAAGTAGACCGACTCCTGCCTGCTTCTACTACTATTACTCCACTCATCGACCGCTATCCAGCATGCATCTAGAGTATTAAGTTAAAAACAGAGTAATGCCTTAAGCAAGATGACATGATGTAGAGGGGTAGACTCATGCAATATGAACAAAACCCCATCTTGTTATCCTCGATGGCAACAATACAATACGTGCCTTGCTGCCCTTACTGTCACCGGGAAAGGACACCGCAAGATTGAACCCAAAGCTAAGCACTTCTCCCATTGCAAGAAAGATCAATCTAGTAGGCCAAACCAAACTGATAATTCGAAGAGACTTGCAAAGATAACCAATCATACATAAAAGAATTCAGAGAAGATTCAAATATTATTCATAGATAGACTTGATCATAAACCCACAATTCATCGGTCTCAACAAACACACCGCAAAAAGAAGATTACATCGAATAGATCTCCACAAGAGGGGGGGACATTGTATTGAGATCCAAAAAGAGAGAAGAAGCCATCTAGCTACTAACTATGGACCCGTAGGTCTGAGGTAAACTACTCACACTTCATCGGAGGGGCTATGGTGTTGATGTAGAAGCCCTCCATGATCGATGCCCCCTCCGGCAGAGCTCCGGAACAGGCCCCAAGATGGGATCTCGTGGATACAGAAAGTTGCGGCGGTGAAATTAGGGTTTTGGCTCCGTATCTGATCGTTTGGGGGTACGTGGGTATATATAGGAGGAAGAAGTATGTCGGTGGAGCAACAGGGGGCCCACGAGGGAGGAGGGCGCGCCTGGGGGGTAGGCGCGCCCCCTACCTCATGGCCTCCTGTTACGTGTCTTGACGTAGGGTCCAAGTCTCCTGAGTTGTATTTGATGAGAAAATCACGTTCCCGAAGGTTTCATTCCATTTGGACTCCGTTTGATATTCCTTTTCTTCGAAACCCTAAAACAGGCAAAAAACAGCAATTCTGGGTTGGGCCTCCGGTTAATAGGTTAGTCCCAAAAATAATATAAAAGTGGATAATAAAGCCCAATAATGTCCAAAACAGTAGATAATATAGCATGGAGCAATGAAAAATTATAGATACGTTGGAGACGTTTCAAGCATCCCCAAGCTTAATTCCTGCTCGTCCTCGAGTAGGTAAATGATAAAAACAGAATTTTTGATGCATAGTGCTACTTGGCATAATTTTAATGTAATTCTTCTTAATTGTGGTATGAATATTCAGATCCGAAAGATTCAAGACAAAAGTTCATATTGACATAAAAATGATAATACTTCAAGCATACTAACTAAGCAATTATGTCTTCTCAAAATAACATGGCCAAAGAAAGTTCATCCCTACAAAATCATATGGTTTAGTCATGTTTCATTTTCATCACACAAGAATGCTATCATCATGCACAACCCCGATGACAAGCCAAGCAATTGTTTCATACTTTACTAATCTCAAACCTATAAACTTTCACGCAATATATGGCGCAAGCCATGGACATGGCACTATAGGTGGAATAGAATATAATGAGGGGGGTTATGTGGAGAAGACAAAAAAGAAAGTCTCACATCAACGAGGCTAATCAATGGGCTATGGAGATGCCCACCGATTGATGTTAATGCAAGGAGTAGGGATTGTCATGCAATGGATGCACTAGAGCTATAAATGTATGAAAGCTCAACAAAAGAAACTAGTGGGTGTGCATCCAACTTGCTTGCTCACGAAGACCTAGGGCACTTGAGGAGGCCCATTGTTGGAATATACAAGCCAAGTTCTATAATGAAAAATTCCCACTAGTATATGAAAGTGATAACATGAGAGACTCTCTACTATGAAGATCATGGTGCTACTTTGAAGCACAAGTGTGGCAAAAGATAGTAACATTGTCCCTTCTCTCTTTTTCTCTCATTTTTTGGGCCTTTTCTCTCTTTTTTATGGCCTTTCTCTTTTTTTTGGGCCTTCTCTTTTTTTATGGCCTTTCTTTTTTTATATATTCCTCACTTGGGATAATGCTTTAGAAAATGATGATCATCACACTTCTATTTATTTACAACTCGATACTAGAGCAAAGATGACTCTATATGAATGCCTCCAGCGGTGTACCGGGATATGCAATGGACCAAGAGTGACATGTATGAAAGAATTATGAACGGTGGCGTTGCCACAAATACTATGTCAACTACATGACCATGCTAAGCAATATGACAATGATGAATGTGTCATGATGAACGGAATGATGGAAAGTTGCATGGCAATATATCTCGGAATGGCTATGGAAATGCCATAATACCTTCCTCAAAACAGCCACCATACCTACCTATTATGGCATTTCCATAGCCATTCCGAGATATATTGCCATGCAACTTTCCACCGTTCCGTTTATTATGACACGCTTCATCATTGTCATATTGCTATGCATGATCATGTAGTTGACATTGTATTTGTGGCAAGGCCACCGTTCATAATTATTTCATGCATGTCACTCATGCATCATTGCACACCCCGATACACCGCCGGAGGCATTCATATAGAGTCATATTTTGTTCTAAGTATCGAGTTGTAATTCTTGAGTTGTAAGAAAAATAAAAGTGTGATGATCATCATTATTAGAGCATTGTCCTAGTGAGGAAAGGATGATGGAGACTATGATTCCCCCACAAGTCGGGATGAGACTCCGGATGAAAAATAAATAAAATAGGCCAAAGAAGCCCAAATAAAAAAGAGAAAGAAAAGAGGCCATAAAAAGAGAAAAGGCCCAAATAAAAAAATATAAAAAAGAGAGAAAAGGAGAGAAGGGACAATGTTACTATCCTTTTACCACACTTGTGCTTCAAAATAGCACCATGATCTTCATAGTAGAGAGTCTCTCATGTTATCACTTTCATATACTAGTGGGAATCTTTCATTATAGAACTTGGCTTGTATATTCCAATGATGGGCTTCCTCAAATTGCCCTAGGTCTTCATGAGCAAGCAAGTTGGATGCACACCCACTTAGTTTCTTTTTGAGCTTTCATATACTTATAGCTCTAGTGCATCCGTTGCATGGAAATCCCTACTCACTCACATTGATATCTATTAATGGGCATCTCCATAGCCCGTTGATACGCCTAGTTGATGTGAGACTATCTTCTCCTTTTTGTCTTCTCGACAACCACCACTCTATTCCACCTATAGTGCTATATACATGGCTCGCGCTCATGTATTGCGTGAAGATTGAAAAGGTTTTGAGAATGTCAAAAGTATTAAACAACTGCTTGGCTTTTCATCGGGGTTGTGCATGATTTAAATATTTTGTGTGGTGAAGATAGAGCATAGTCAGACTATATGATTTTGTAGGGATAACTTTCTTTAGCATGTTATTTTGAGAAGACGTAATTGCTTAGTTAGTGTGCTTGAAGTATTATTATTTTTATGTCAATTTGAACTTTTATCTTGAATCTTATGGATCTGAATATTCATGCCACAATTAAGAAGAATCACACTGAAATTATGCCAAGTAGCACTCCGCATCCAAAATTCTGTTTTATCATTTACCTACTCGAGGACGAGCAGGAATTAAGCTTGGGGATGCTGATATGTCTCCAACGTATCTATAATTTTTGATTGCTCCATGCTATATTATCTACTGTTTTGGATGTTTATGGGCTTTATTATACACTTTTATATCATTTTTGGGACTAACCTATTAACCCATAGCCCAGTGTCAGTTTCTGTTTTTACCTTGTTTTAGAATATCACAGAAAAGGAAAACCAAACGGAGTCCAATTGATCTGAAACTTCACGGAACTCATTTTTGGAAGGAAAGAAGCCCAGAAGACTTGGAGTGCACGTCAGGGGACCTTCAAGGAGGCCACAAGGTAGGGGGCGCGCCCACCCCCCTAGGGCGCGCCGTCCACCCTCGTGGCCCCCCTGACGTACTTCTTCTGCCTATATATCTCCATATACCCTAAAAACATCCGAGAGCACAATAGATCAGGAGTTCCGCCGCCAAAAGCCTCCGTAGCCACCGAAAGCCAATCTAGACCCGTTCCGGCACCCTTCCGGAGGGGGCAATACCTCTCCGGTGGCCATCTTCATCATCCCGGTGCTCTCCATGACGAGGAGGGAGTAGTTCTCCCTAGGGGCTGAGGGTATGTACTAGTAGCTATGTGTTTGATCTCTCTCTCTCTCGTGTTCTTGAGGTGATATGATCTTGATGTATCGCGAGCTTTGCTATTATATTTGGATCCTATGATGTTTCTTCCCCCCTCTACTCTCTTGTAATGGATTGAGTTTCCCCTTTGAAGTTATCTTATCGGATTGAGTCTTTAAAGATTTGAGAACACTTGATTTATGTCTTGCCGTGCGTATCTATGGTGACAATGGGATATCACGTGATTCACTTGATGTATGTTTTGGTGATCAACTTGCGGGTTCCGCCCATGAAACTATGCATAGGGGTTGGCACACGTTTTCGTCATGATTCTCCGGTAGAAACTTTGGGCACTCTTTGAGGTTCTATGTGTTGGTTGAATAGATGAATCTGAGATTGTGTGGTGCATATCGTATAATCATACCCATGGATACTTGAGGTGACATTGGAGTATCTAGGTGACATTAGGGTTTTGGTTGATTTGTGTCTTAAGGTGTTATTATAGTACAAACTCTAGGGCTGTTTGTGACACTTATAGGAATAGCCCAACGGATTGATTGGAAATAATAACTTTGAGGTGGTTTCGTACCCTACCATAATCTCTTCATTTGTTCTCCGCTATTAGTGACTTTGGAGTGACTCTTTGTTGCATGTTGAGGGATAGTTATGTGATCCAATTATGTTATTATTGTTAAGGGAACTTGCACTAGAGAAAGTATGAACCCTAGGCCTTGTTTCAACGCATTGCAATACCTTTTACGCTCACTTTTATCATTAGTTACCTTGCTGTTTTTATATTTTCAGATTACAAAAACTATTATCTACTATCCATATACTACTTGTATCACCATCTCTTCGCCGAACTAGTGCACCTATACAATTTACCATTGTATTGGGTGTGTTGGGGACACAAGAGACTCTTTGTTATTTGGTTGCAGGGTAGGTTGAGAGAGACCATCTTCATCCTACGCCTCCTACGAATTGATAAACCTTAGGTCATCCACTTGAGGGAAATTTGCTACTGTCCTACAAACCTCTGCACTTGGAGGCCCAACAATGTCTACAAGAAGAAGGTCATGTAGTAGACATCAGTGGGCGTTACACCAAATGCCTCCACTGACGACTACTACTACCCTGAGGGTGCCTTCTGCTGCATGGAGGCCGCCGATGACAGGGAGTAGTTAGGAGGCTCCCAGGCAGGAGGCTTTGGCTTTTCGGTCGATGGTACTCTTGTGCTAGCCATCTTAAGGCAAACTTGTTTAACTTATGTCTGTATTCAGATATTGTTGCTTTCGCTAACACGTTTGTATTCGAACTGATGTATTCGATCCCTCGAGGCCCCAGGCTTGTAATATAATGCTTATATTATTTTAATTTGTGTCTAGAGTTGTGTTGTGATGTCTTCCCGTGAGTCCCTGATCTTGACCGTACACATTTGCGTGTATGATTGAATTGGGGGCGTCACAATATACATCTAATAATCATGCACACAAAACCAAAATGAATCAATATATAATCTGGTTATGAAGTGATAATTCATCACACCACAACAAACATACGTCAGATTACATTAAATTGATCACAATCATGTTAGGAAACTCATATGATCTTTGTACTTAGGAAGGGGAGAGAACATGTCACAAAGCTACTATTAAGAACTCATAATAGAAGGGAGGACTACTCACACGAGACTACGGGAGCAACAATATTGAGGAAGAAGACATCAAGGATGATTTCCCCTATTGACAGAACACGAAAAAGGACTCCAAACTGAAATGCCTAAGATCTCATTGAGGCGGTGGCGGAAAATTCTTTCATAAATATAAAGAAGGTCTTGGGGTTATATAAGCCCGACGGAACAAAGAAGTTGTGGAGGCGATGGCCAGGAGCCCCACATGCCCCCTAAGCATGCCCCAACCCTACGCCGCATGGGGCCTAAGTGGTGCCCATCTAGCTCAACTTTGGCACATGTTGTCCCTTCTTTGCAGAAAACTTAAGTTATGTTTTTATTGTTTTTTATACCTTCGTAAAATGCCCTTTTTGTAAAAACAAAAGCACTAAAAGATAGCAACCGACACTTTGGCACTTTATTATATGTCAGTGTAAAGAATGATAAAAATATGCCTATATGACTTGAATATAATGAAAAGCAACAAAAATTATATACATGTTTAGGCTGTATCGGACATGCGGATAGGGTTTGCCGTGCGGCTCCTTTTGACCTCTTGTTGCCCCAGAAACACCCTCGAGCGTTCAGGCTTGATCTGCTAGGCACGGAGGTGAGCCGCCCCTAGACATCTTAAGGAGGCCAAATGCTAACTAATATATGTCTTACCCTATCAGTTGGGAGGGCTTAGAAGAGGAGGATTAATCCGGGCTGGGACCTAGGAGGATGCGGGTTCTTTCAGCGTCCCCTCCACCCCGCTCGAATTCGTTGTCGCCTATGATGACACCTTAGTTTAAACTGTGTTCCATGTGTCACGTTTTCTCAACTACAAATTCACTTAATTGCTCTAGTATCATCATTAGGACCTGAAAAAAAATCTCTCGACGGACGCCGCCATCACCGACACCAACAAAAGTGGTAGCTAGGTTTTCTCCAGTGGACACCGTATAGCCCCCCACCGTAGATCAAAAGAGCTAGTCTTCATCAGGGGTTGTCATCTACATCCTGAAGGAAATATGCCCTAGAGGCAATAATAAAGTTATTATTTATTTCCTTATTTCATGATAAATGTTTATTATTCATGCTAGAATTGTATTAACCAGAAACATAATACATGTGTGAATACATAGACAAACATAGTGTCACTAGTGTGACTCTACTTGACTAGCTCATTAATCAAAGATGGTTAAGTTTACTAAACCATAGACATGAGTTGTCATTTGATCAATGGGATCACATCATTAGGAGAATGATGTGATTGACTTGACCCATTCCATTAGCTTAGCACTTGATCATTTTTGTTTACTGCTATTGCTTTCTTCATGACTTGTACATGTTCTTATGACTATGAGATTATGCAACTCCCGAATACCAGTGGAACACTTTGTGTGCTACCAAACGTCACAACGTAACTAGGTGATTATAAAGGTGCTCTACAAGTGTCTCCGATGGTACTTGTTGAGTTGGCATAGATCAAGATTAGGATTTGTCACTCTGATTGTCGGATAGGTATCTTTGGGCCCTCTCGGTAATACACATCACTATAAGCCTTGCAAGCAATACAACTAATGAGTTAGTTACAGGATAGTGCATTACGGAACGAGTAAGGAGACTTTCCGGTAATGAGATTGAACTAGGTATTGGGATACCGACGATCGAATCTCGGGCAAGTAACATACCGATGACAAAGAGAACAACGTATAGTGTTATGCGGTTTGACCGATAAAGATCTTTGTAGAATATGTAGGAACCAATATGAGCATCCAGGTTCCTCTATTGCTTATTGACTGGAGACATGTCTCGATCATGTCTACATAGTTCTCGAACCCGTAGGGTCCGCACGCTTAAAGTTCTGTGACGATCGGTTATATGAGTTTATATGTTTCGATGTACCAAAGGTAGTTCGGAGTCCCGGATATAATCACGGACATGACGAGGAGTCTCAAAATGGTCGATACATAAAGATTGATATATTGGAAGCCTACATTTGGACATCGGAAGAGTTCTGGGTAAAATCGGGATTTTACCGGAGTACCGGAGGGGATACCGGAAGCCCCGGGGGGCTAATGGGCTTTGTTGGGCCATAAGGGAAAGAGAGAGGGGCTATCCTAGGGCAGGCAGTGCGCCCCTCCCTCTGGTCTGAATTGGACTAGGAGAGGGGGGCGGCGCCCCCCTTTCCTTCTCTTTCCCCCTCCTAGTAGGAGTAGGAAAGGGAGGAATCCTACTCCTACTAGGAGGAGGGTTCCTCCTCCTGGCGCACCAACAAGGGCCGGCCAGCCTCCTCCTTGCTCCTTTATATACAGGGGCAGGGGGCACCTCTAGACACACAAGTTGATCACAAAGATCTCTCCCAGCCGTGTGCGGTGCCCCCCTCCACCATAGTCCACCTCGGTCATACTGTAGCGGTGTTTAGGCGAAGCCCTGCTGCGGTAGTTTCATCAACATCGTCACCACGCCGTCGTGCTGACGAAACTCTTCCCCGAGCTCTACTGTTTCATGAGTTCGCGGGACGTCACCGAGCTGAACGTGTGCTGAACGCGGAGGTGCCTTACGTTCGGTACTAAGGATCGGTCGATCGTGAAGACGTACGACTACATCAACCACGTTGTCATAACGCTTCCGCTTAATGGTCTATGAGGGTACGTGGACGACACTCTCCCCTCTCGTTGCTATGCATCACCATGATCCTATGTGTGCGTAGGAATTTTTTTTAAATTACTACGTTCCCCAACAGTGGCATTCGAGCATGGTTTTATGCGTAGATGTTATATGCACGAGTATAACACAAGTGAGTTGTGGGCGATACAAGTCATACTGATTACCAGCATGTCATACTTTGGTTCGGCGTTATTGTTGGATGAAGCTGCCCAGACCGACATTACCCGTACGCTTATGCGAGACTGGTTCTACCGACGTGCTTTGCACATAGGTGGCTGGCGGGTGTCAGTTTCTCCAACTTTAGTTGAACCGAGTGTGGCTACGCCCGGTCCTTAAGAAGGTTAGAACAACACTAACTTGACGAACTATCGTTGTGGTTTTGATGCATAGATAAGAACGGTTCTTGCTCAGCCCGTAACAGCCACGTAAAACTTGTAACAACAAAGTAGAGAACGTCTAACTTGTTTTTGCAGGGCATGTTGTGATGTGATATGGTCAAGACATGATGCTATATTTATTGTATGAGATGATCATGTTTTGTAACGAAGTTATCGGCAACTGGTAGGAGCCATATGGTTGTCACTTTATTGTATGCAATGCAATCGCCCTGTAAGTGCTTTACTTTATCACTAAGTGGTAGCGATAGTCGTAGAAGCAATAGTTGGCGAGACGACAACGATGCTACGATGGAGATCAAGGTGTCGCGTCGGTGACGATGGTGATCATGACGGTGCTTCGGAGATGGAGATCACAAGCACAAGATGATGATGGCCATATCATATCACTTATATTGATTGCATGTGATGTTTATACTTTATGCATCTTATTCTGCTTTGTTTGACGGTAGAACTATAAGATGATCTCTCACTAAATTTCAAGATAAAAGTGTTCTCCCTAAGTATGCACCGTTGCCAAAGTTCGTCGTGCCGAGACACCACGTGATGATCGGGTGTGATAAGCTCTACGTCCATCTACAACTGGTGCAAACCAGTTTTGCACACGCAGAATTCTCGGGTTAAACTTGACAAGCCTAGAATATGCAGATATGGCCTCCGAACACTGAGACTGAAAGGTCGAGCATGAATCATATAGTAGATATGATCAACATAGTGATGTTCACCATTGAAAACTACTCCATTTCACGTGATGATCGGTTATGGTTTAGTTCATATGGATCACGTGATCACTTAGATGATTAGAGGGATGTCTATCTAAGTGGGAGTTCTTAAGTAATATGATTAATTGAACTTAAATTTATCATGAACTTAGTACCTGATAGTATTTTGCTTATCTATGTTGTTCTAGATAGATCGCCCGTGTTGTTGTTCCGTTGAATTTTAATGCGTTCCTTGAGAAAGCAAAGTTGAAAGATGATGGTAGCAATTACGCGGACTGGGTCCGTAACTTGAGGATTACCCTCATTCCTGCATAGAAGAATTACGTCCTGGAAGCACCGCTAAGTGCCAAACCTGCTGCAGGAGCAACACCAGATGTTATGAATGTCTGGCAGAGCAAAGCTGATGACTACTCGATAGTTCAGTGTGCCATGCTTTACGGCTTAGAACCGGGACTTCAACGATGTTTTGAACATCATGGACCATATGAGATGTTCTAGGAGTTGAAGTTAATATTTTAAGCAAATGCCCAAATTGAGAGATATGAAGTCTCCAATAAGTTCTATAGCTGCAAGATGGAGGAGAATAGTTCTGTCAGTGAGCATATACTCAAAATGTATGGGTATCATAATCACTTGACTCAACTGGGAGTTAATATTCCTGTTGATAGTGTCATTGACAGAGTTCTTCAATCACTGCCACCAAGCTACAAAAGCTTCGTGATGAACTATAATATGCAAGGGATGAATAAGACAATTCCTGAGCTCTTCGCGATGCTAAAGGCTGCGGAGGTAGAAATCAAAAAGGAGCATCAAGTGTTGATGGTTAACAAAACCACCAGTTTTAAGAAAAAAGGTAAAGGGGAGAAGAAGGGGAACTTCAAGAAGAACGGCAAACAAGTTGCTGCTCAGGAGAAGAAACCCAAGTCTAGACCTAAGCCTGAGACTGAGTGCTTCTACTACAAACAGACTGGTCACTGGAAGCGGAACTGCCCCAAGTATTTGGCGGATAAGAAGGATGGCAAGGTGAACAAAGGTATATGTGATATACATGTTATTGATGTGTACCTTACCAGAGCTCGCAGTAGCACCTGGGTATTTGATATTGGTATTGTTGCTAATATTTGCAACTCAAAACAGGGACTACGGATTAAGTGAAGACTGGCTAAGGACGAGGTGACGATGCGCGTGGGAAATGGTTCCAAAGTCAATGTGATCTCCATCGGCACACTACTACCTTAGGGATTAGTTTTAGACCTAAATAATTGTTATTTGGTGCCAGCGTTAAGCATGAACATTATATTAGGATCTTGTTTGATGCGAGACAGTTATTCATTTAAATCTGAGAATAATGGTTGTTCTATTTATATGAGTAATATCTTTTATGGTCATGCACCCTTGAAGAGTGGTCTATTTTTGTTAAATCTCGATAGTAGTGATACACATATTCATAATGTTGAAGCCAAAAGATGCAGAGTTGATAATGATAGTGCAACTTATTTGTGGCACTGTCGTTTGGGTCATATTGGTATAAAGCGCATGAAGAAACTCCTTACTGATGGACTTTTGGAATCACTTGATTATGAATCACTTGGTACGTGCGAACCGTGCCTTAGGGCAAGATGACTAAAATACCATTCTCCAGATCAATGGAGCAAGCAACATATTTGTTGGAAATCATACATACTGATGTATGTGGTCCGATGAATATTGAGGCTCGCGGCGGGTATCGTTATTTTCTCACCTTCACAGATGATTTGAGCAGATATGGGTATATCTACTTAATGAAACATAAGTCTGAAACATTTGAAAAGTTCAAAAAAATTCAGAGTGAAGTGGAAAATCATCGTAATAAGAAAATAAAGTTTCTACGATCTGATCGCGGAGGAGAATATTTGAGTTACGAGTTTGGCCTACATTTGAAACAATGCGAAATAGTTTCGCAACTCACGCCACCCGGAACACCACAGCGTAATGGTGTGTCCGAACGGCGTAATCGTACTTTACTAGATATGGTGCGATCTATGATGTCTCTTACTGATTTACCAATATCGTTTTGGGGTTATGCTTTAGAGACGGTTGCATTCACGTTAAATAGGGCACCATCAAAATCTGTTGAGACGACGCCTTATGAACTATGGTTTGGCAAGAAACAAAAGTTGTCGTTTCTTAAAGTTTGGGGCTGCGATGCTTATGTGAAAAAGCTTCAACCTGATAAGCTCAAACCTAAATCAAAGAAATGTGTCTTCATAGGATACCCAAAGGAAACTGTTGGGTACACCATCTATCACAGATCCAAAGGCAAGATATTTTGTTGCTAAGAATGGATCCTTTCTAGAGAAGGGGTTTCTCTCGAAAGAAGTGAGTGGGAGGAAAGTAGAACTTGATGAGGTAACTGTACCTGCTCCCTTATTGGAAAGTAGTTCATCACAGAAACCGGTTCCTGTGACATCTACACCAATTAGTGAGGAAGCTAATGATGATGATCATGAAACTTCAGATCAAGTTACTACCGAACCTCATAGGTCAACCAGAGTAAGATCCGCATCATAGTGGTACGGTAATCCTATGTGAAGGTCATGTTACTTGACCATGACGAACCTACGAACTATGAGGAAGCGATGATGAGCCCAGATTCCGCAAAATGGCTTGATGCCATGAAATCTGAGATGGGATCCATGTATGACAACAAAGTGTGGACTTTGGTTGACTTGCCCGATGATCGGCAAGCCATCGAGAATAAATGGATCTTCAAGAAGAAGACAGACGCTGACGGTAATATTACTGTCTACAAAGCTCGACTTGTTGCGAAAGGTTTTCGACAAGTTCAAGGAGTTGACTACGATGAGACCTTCTCACCCATAGCGATGCTTAAGTCCGTCTGAATCATGTTAGCAATTGTCGCGTTTTATGATTATGAAATTTGGCAAATGGATGTAAAGACTGCATTCCTGAATGGATTTCTGGAAGAAGAGTTGTATATGATGCAACCTGAAGGTTTTATCGATCCAAAGGGAGCTAACAAAGTGTGCAAGCTCCAGCGATCCATTTATGGACTGGTGCAAGCCTCTCAGAGTTGGAATAAACATTTTGATAGTGTGATCAAAGCATATGGTTTTATATAGACTTTTGGAGAAGCCTGTATTTACAAGAAAGTGAGTGGGAGCTCTGTAGAATTTCTAAAATTATATGTGGATGACATATTCTTGATTGGAAATGATATAGAATTTCTGGATAGCATAAAAGGATACTTGAATAAGAGTGTTTTTCAATGAAATACCTCGGTGAAGTTGCTTATATATTGGGCATCAAGATCTATAGAGATAGATCAAGACGCTTAATTGGACTTTCACAAAGCACATACCTTGATAAAGTTTTGAAGAAGTTCAAAATGGATCAAGCTAAGAAAGGGTTCTTGCCTGTATTACAAGGCGTGAAGTTGAGTAAGACTCAATGCCCGACCACTGTAGAAGATAGAGAGAAAATGAGAAGTGTTCCCTATGCTTCAGCCATAGGCTCTATTATGTATGCAATGATGTGTACCAGACCTGATATGTGCCTTGCCATTAGCCTAGCAGGGAGGTACCAAAGTAATCCAGGAGTGGATCACTGGACAGTGGTCAAGAACATCCTGAAGTACCTGAAAAGGACCAAGGATATGTTTCTCATTTATGGAGGTGACAAAGAGCTCATCGTAAATGGTTACGTTGATGCAAGGTTTGACACTGATCCGGACGATTCTAAATCGCAAACCGGATACGTGTTTATATTAAACGATGGAGTTGTCAGTTGGAGCAGTTCTAAACAGAGCGTCGTGGCAGGATCTACATGTGAAGCGGAGTATATTGCTGCTTCGAAAGCAGCGAATGAAGGAGTCTGGATGAAGGAGTTCATATCCAATCTAGGTGTCATACCTAGTGCATCGGGTCCAATAAAAATCTTTTGTGACAATACTGGCGCAATTGCCTTGGCAAAGGAATCCAGATTTCACAAGAGAACCAAGCACATCAAGAGACGCTACAACTCCATCCGGGATCAAGTCCAGGTGGGAGACATAGAGATTTGCAAGATACATACGGATCTAAATGTTGCAGACCCATTGACTAAGCCTCTTCAGCGAGCAAAACATGATCAACACCAAGGCTCCATGGGTGTTAGAATCATTACTGTGTAATCTAGATTATTGACTCTAGTGCAACTGGGAGACTGAAGGAAATATGCCCTAGAGGCAATAATAAAGTTATTATTTATTTCCTTATTTCATGATAAATGTTTATTATTCATGCTAGAATTGTATTAGCCGGAAACATAATACATGTGTGAATACATAGACAAACATAGTGTCACTAGTGTGCCTTTACTTGACTAGCTCATTGATCAAAGATGGTTAAGTTTCCTAAACCATAGACATGAGTTGTCATTTGATCAATGGGATCACATCATTAGGAGAATGATGTGATTGACTTGACCCATTCCATTAGCTTAGCACTTGATCGTTTTTGTTTACTGCTATTGCTTTCTTCATGACTTATACATGTTCTTATGACTATGAGATTATGCAACTCCCGAATACCAGAGGAACACTTTGTGTGCTAGCACACTTCACAAGTAACTGGGTGATTATAAAGGTGCTCTACAAGTGTCTCCGATGGTACTTGTTGAGTTGGCATAGATCAAGATTAGGATTTGTCACTCCGATTGTCGAAGAGGTATCTCTGGGCCTTCTCGGTAATATACATCAGTATAAGCCTTGCAAGCAATACAACTAATGAGTTAGTTACGGGATAGTGCATTACGGAACGAGTAAAGAGACTTGCCGGTAACGAGATTGAACTAGGTATTGGGATAACGGCGATCGAATCTCGGGCAAGTAACATACCGATGACAAAGAGAACAACATATAGTGTTACGCGGTTTAACCGATAAAGATCTTCGTAGAATATGTAGGAAACAATATGAGCATCCAGGTTCCGCTATTGGTTATTGACCGGAGACATGTCTCGGTCATGTCTACATAGTTCTCGAACCCGTAGGGTCCGCACGCTTAAAGTTCTGTGACGATCAGTTTTATGAGTTTATATGTTTCGATGTATCGAAGGTAGTTCGGAGTCCCGGATATAATCACGGACATGACGAGGAGTCTCAAAATGGTCGGGACATAAATATTGATATATTGGAAGCCTACATTTGGACATCGGAAGAGTTCCAGGTAAAATCGGGATTTTACCGGAGTACCGGAGGGGTTACCGGAAACCCCCGGGGTCTAATGGGCCTTGTTGGGCCATAAGGGAAAGAGAGAGGGGCCGGCCTAGGGCAGGCAGTGCGCCCCCTCCCTCTGGTCCGAATTGGACAAGGAGTGGGGGCGGCGCCCCCCTTTCCTTCTCTTTCTTCCCCTTCCTTTCCCACTCCTAGTAGGAGTAGGAAAGGGAGGAATCCTACTCCTACTAGGAGGAGGATTCCTCCTCCAGGCGCACCAACAAGGGCCGGCCGGCCTTCCCCTTGCTCCTTTATATACAAGGGCAGGGGGCACCTCTAGACACACAAGTTGATCACAAAGATCTCTCACAGCCGTGTGCGGTGCCCCCCTCCACCATAATCCACCTCGGTCATACTGTAGCTGTGTTTAGGCGAAGCCCTGCTGCGGTAGTTTCATCAACATCGTCACCACGCCGTCGTGCTGACGAAACTCTTCCCCGAGCTCTACTGGATCATGAGTTCGCGGGACATCACCGAGATGAACGTGTGCTGAACGCGGAGGTGTCGTACGTTCAGTACTGAGAATCGGTCGATCGTGAAGACGTACAACTACATCAACCGCGTTGTGATAACGCTTTCGCTTAACGGTCTACAAGGGTACGTGGACGACACTCTCCCCTCTCATTGCTATGCATCACCATGATCCTGCGTGTGCGTAGGCATTTTTTGAAATTACTACGTTCCCCAACACATCTGGCCATCTCACACTCTATAGTCCCCCTCTATCCCACCAACTTCCTATGATTTTGTGGCACGAGCACGAATAAAAAGGTCATCTTCATCATCGGACTACCCCTAGGCGACCATGGAAAGCTTCCACCTCACCTCCAAGCCTGGAGCCGCTCCTCCGTAAACGTGCAGAAAAGACCCTGCCGCTAGAGCTTCACCAAGCGGCCTTCTCCGATAGCTACAAGGGGCAGGGGAGCTCGGGGGACTCCCGGCGGGTTTTTTTAAAGGAGGATGACCACCGGCGTTTGCAACTAGGAGATGAATGCAGCCATTTTATGAATTATTCATGAAGACCTTACAAAGTAATACATCAACATCAATATGTGTGAATCCACCATCTTGGCAACATCTGCCACTATTCCTATCCAATTGATGAAGGGGTGCAGTAAGTCTAAGCCGAATACCCAGACCTCTCACCTAAGCCTAACATCTAAAGTCGAGGACCCCAACCAAGCCACATGCCGAGTGTGGGGCACAAACCGGTCTGACGCACTCTGGGTTGTCGCCACCATCTTCCACCGATCTCTTCAGATTAGGTACTGATGCATCAACTTTGCCAGGCCTGCCGTCAATCCCGCCACGGCGCCAAACAATGCCAACGCCACGCCCTCGCCCATCTAGACACATCTGTCATTGAGATCCAGCTGCACAGTGCCGCCAATACTCGTCGTCTTCACGTGAAAGATGACATGCCGCTCCACCTGCGAACCTCCGCACCACCGCCACCGCCCCATGCCACCCGGAGCCCACTGCCAGAATAGCCCTCTCTTGAACACCCAAGCCTCCCCAGACGGCGCCTTCATGAAGGTTACGACGCGCAAGGCGTCGCCGCCGCCCAATCACGCGGACTTTGGACTTTCGTCCGGGAGGAGGGGGTCAGGGGTGGATAGGATGGACCCCAGCTTCGCCTCCAAGGAGGATAACGACGCTTAAAGACGTCGCCGCTGACGGGCCGAACCAGCCGACCAAAGTTTCCTCCGGTTCCAATCCTACACCACCAATCTCTGTTTGCTCCGGATCCTGCAATCGAGTTGTCAACCAGAGCCTACAGAGAAGAGAGTGCCATGGGGCTCAACCCTCGAGATAGGAAGGTCACGCTGCTCCACGGTTGCCGCCCGATGGCACCTCATCATCGCGTGGCTGAAGGCGCCGGCAACGCTGAAAGCCGCGGAGATGACGTCGCCCTTTGACCAGTCCTCGATTTGGACGAAGCCAATAGATGGGCCGATATGGACGAATCCACCGACCCTGGCTAGGCCCGCCGCCCGACGAGGTCCGATCCCCACAGCCTACCACCGTTCGCCGAGACCCACCCCGTACGCCCACCGCACAGATCGGGTCGCGGCGGCCTCCACCAAATGTTGCCGCCTGCAGATCAAGGGATGCCGCGAGAGAGATCCCCGCCGCCACCGTCAGCCGCGCGGGCTTCGCCCGGCGGCTTCCTCCAGCGGCAACGCGGGGGAGGAGATGAACTACGACGGCGCTTTGGTTGCGGGAGGAGGAACCCTCGAGTCACCCTAGGCAGGAGCGACCGAGGGCGTTTTAGGGCTACATGAACCGCATGCGTCACCCCCCAAATTCCTAAGGAGTTCAATGCTCCAAAATCCTTTGAATCAAAGTGGGCCCAAAAGAGCAGGGAAGATGAAGAACGCATGCACCTTCTTCTAGCAGATCAAAAAGATCGTGTGGAAGGGAAAAGTACGGAGAAGACACAAAAATTGCAGAAAAGCGGAGCAAAAGCGAGTCCATCAAATTATTGGTTTCTTTTACTTCACTGGGGTTTCTGATCTGTACAAATGATAGTGACAGATCCTGAGATCCCTTAGCATGGCATCTAAATATCCTTCGTAAAGATAAAATTTGCAGTCTGAACTTGCCTGGTCACAGATAAGGGATAGAGCACCCGTGCCGACCACGCATTCCAAAACGTGCCCCCACTCTTGGGGATAGCTCCACACATACACAGACGGAGGAACCATTGTCCGGACAATATTATTCATTCCGCCGCATTCACAACAAACTACACAACATACAAGATGACAGACAGAACAGGACAGATCATCGATCCTTGATTTCGTACCGAAGGGGTGATTGGTCAAGTCACAAATGGAATACAGAATAACATGATATTATACAGGCAGGAAAGACAGCATGTTCAATGGTTGCTACGGCCATGGCGTGGCATGGCTTAGCAGCAGCCTGATGATCTTTGGGTGCGGTTGCCACCCACCACATCGACAGTGTCAGGAATGTACCTACATGACAAGTTTAAGGTTGTCAGTTGCATTTTTTTTGGAATAAACATGATAGCGTGCTAACGAAATAAAACACAACTTGAGGCTTTCAGCCACCCTTCATGAAACAAAACAATCCCTCACACCCTAGCTAAAGTACATGTCATGAAAACAACGGACCAAAAGATGGTGAAGCAAAAAAGGCTGACATGGGTAAGCTAGCAATTCAAAAATAACATATGATCGCATCAATGCATATATGTTTAAACAATAGTAAATCCAAATCCTCTACCTATATGTGTATTAAACAGATACTCAAGTACTGAGCAAGCAAGAGAACGCGCTTACAATTCTTCTTCTGGTTCATTCTTCAGAGCATCCTTTACAATGCACTGAAAAGCGTCTTCTACATTTGTCCCTTCTTTCGCAGATGTCTCAAAGTAAGGGATGTTGCCTTTTGAGGCGCACCAAGCCTTTGCCTTCTTCTCAGAGACCTAAGATGGCAGTAGACAAGT
This sequence comes from Triticum aestivum, assembly GCF_018294505.1. Taxonomy (NCBI): domain Eukaryota; kingdom Viridiplantae; phylum Streptophyta; class Magnoliopsida; order Poales; family Poaceae; genus Triticum; species Triticum aestivum. The sequence goes on from NC_057800.1 coordinate 530,531,862, forward strand.
CCGTTAGCAGAGCATGGCTTGAAAATAATTTTGAGAAGAAAATTAGTCATGCTAATTACCACGCGGCTATTGCCACCATCAATATCAACTTTGTTTCCCAGCAGAACAAAAGGGAAGTTATCAGGATCAGACGGACTAGCCTGAAAAGTTGGATTTGTAGGTGAGACAGAAATCCAATCATACTGTGTTGCTCATTATAAGCAACAAGAAATCTTCACCTGGATCAGAAATTCTTCGCGCCAGTTGTTCAGATTATCAAATGATTTCATTGAATTGACATCATAAACTAGAACGCAACAGTCTGCTCCACGGTAGAATGCAACACCAAGACTCTGAAACCTTTCCTGTCCAGCAGTATCCCATATCTACAGAGAGAGAATGTGAATTATCATCATTTATAAAGCAGCAGAAGAGCTAAGCATATTCAAACTAAAAATCATATAATTATTAAGAACCATATAAATGTACTTAATTAGAGATTCAACAACTACCACCTTTAAGAAAAGCGATACATGTATTTGAATGAGAGAAAGAAGGGCTACATGTTGCCAATGATAATTCCATGTCCATCAGATCTTACTGTAGTGAACTTCTAGCAGAATGGACACTGGATTATCTTCTTATTCATAAAAATGGAAATTGGCATATAGGTCACATATTTAATTATCCATACTGCACCTTTTTTTGTGATGGAAACTATGGGCATATGGGTCACTGGGTTGCATATTTCTTTTGTGATGGAAACTGGCATATGGGTCACTACGCTGATAGGCACTGAAGAATTTTCTGAATCAAAAAACCGGAAACCGACATTATGGGTTGCATATTTAATTTTCCATTTAGTAGCTCTTCCTTCTGTGATAAAGTAGAGACACCCCAGCTCCCAACAAGGCAACAACTCAAATGCACAGTGTTAAGAGGAAAGGGAAGAGGGTCTATGGTGATACTACATGCTTATATAGTTAAAAATTAACAGATGCAAACTATCTTTACTGGTAATTAAGGTAATGCTAGTTACAGAAAATGATTTATGATTCCGATGGTAAGAAACAAAATTAGAGTACCAACTTGACACTTGGATGGATAACTTGCAGTATTAGGTAATCTTTTACTGTACTGACAACACTGACTCTTTTTTAACCATCATAGGCGATTCTGCATTAGCAAATACGTTTTCTTTTGATATCAATTTACCCCCAGAGCATAACAAAAGGTGAATGAATAAAATGCATCTAGAGATTCAAAAATCAAAGATAAAGATACTCGATGCAATTGCAAGAGTACGTTGTCCAAAAAGAATGACTTGCTCCAAGCATCGTTACAGGACCACATAGGCTGAATTGCTAAAAGAAGGCACAATACCTGCAGAGTGAAGAGCCTATCCTCGTATTGCACCTCCTTTGTGAGGAAATCCGCGCCGATGGTAGCCTTGTACTGGTTACTGAACTTCTTGTTCACATATCTGAATTGCATCAAAGCTCAGGAAAACACAAACAAAACAAAATCCAACACTATACGACCTCGACAAAAAGGGGGGGCAAGCAATCCGAAGTGATCAGTCCACGGCGACTCAAATTGCAGGATACTGGTTCATCAAGGACGTCTTCCCAACCCTGGATCGCGGTGAATCAGCAGAAAAAGTCAGTCAGCAGAGCGAACACTGGAAGAGGCAATACCGCAATAGCCTAAAAGGAGGACGGGAGATCCGAATCCACCAACCCGCTGTCGCCGAGGATGATGACCTTGAGGAGCGTGCGGCGTCGCGAGGCCATCGGGATCTATCTACCAAGCGCTCTTGCTCGCGCTCGTCGCGCGCCGGAGGTAGGGTGGGGCACGAGGTGGGGAGGGGACAGAGGAGGGAGAGACGAAACCTAAGCTTGCGTAATCGCGTTTGCTGCCTTGCCGTCGCAGGCGGGGAACAAGGGTGCGTTTGGCAACAGGACAGACCACAGGGATGGGACGCGTAGCATCTGCTCCCGTTTGACTGGAAGCTTTCCGGGAGTAGTAGTTTTGGAGTCTGATGATTGGTGCAGATGCAACCACCGCCGGCTGTCAAGGAGATCGAGCAATCTTAGTACTAGTGTAATCATGTTTCTAAATCTAAATTAATCAAACATCAATATTAATAGTAATTTTCAGAAGGAAAAGGAGAAAAAAAAATACAATCCAATCCTTGAAAAATCTATCATTCTCTTCATCCCATGCATGTTAATGGTGTGCCGAAGTTGCCACTGGTGGAGTTCCGCGTTGTCGCCACAACAATAGAGTAGTATCCACACGGGCAACCAGAAGTCGCCGATCTCTATTATAAAGTGTCGGTTAAGTTAATTCCCAAGAATCAGCGGATCAGACAAGAAGAGGGCAACGCTGAGATTATCACACCTGGATGTCTTCTCGAGTCAAGAGAACTAGCGGGTGCGCCCGCGCATTTGCGCGGCTAGATTTTGATAGTTTTATTCATTGTATTTTCTTTTAGCTTTGTATATGATTCTTTGTATCTCCATCTATTCTTCATTCCTTTTCCATTTATTTTGTCCTTTGATGTCGTTTGACTACATTGCTATAATCAGTCAGAGCAATACTGAAAGACCTATGCTTGTAATGAATTAAAAAAAACCTTGCCTACCTATTTTTTTATTGTATATGGATGATTGGTTTACAACTTTCCATTTATTTATATATGTTTCGAATATTTATTGACTCAAACTTCCATTTGATTTATTGTATATTGTACATAATAACATACATAGGACATATTCATAATATTATTTTACTTCGTGTGATTAAAGTTATTACACTTTTTTCATGTATTCCCAGAACCATTATTTTTTCTCACTTATTTTGTCAAATGTATGATTCCATGTGATGGATTTGCTAGTATACATATATATTTGAGCGCAAAAGGAAAGGTTTCTGTACATATTCTTTTGTTTATAAATTTTTGTTTTTAGATGAATTTATAAAATAAGGTAATTTCAGTTGAAATTTAGAAAATTAGATCAATAATATTAGTTGATCAAGCCTACACCGGCCGTTCGGTTTCGTTATAGGCCCATCAGGTTTTGGATAATTACCGTGTCTCTTTTAAGTAAAAAAAACAACCCTCATACATTGAACTTCCCTTACCTTTAAAAAGAATCCCTCACCTCGTTCGACACCAAATACACATAGTAGGTAAAACTATTTTTCTGTGGACTTGGTCAAACTTGTGTAAGTTTGACTCAGGGCAAACGTAGAACTTCAAAAAAGAAAAAAATGGAACGGAAGGAGTATATAGATGCATGTACTTGTTTATTAGTGGAACATACTCTTGTGTTGATGTGATGACTATATCAGTTTGTTTGCACTTGAGGTCATGACATTATTGGAAGATTGCTTTGACGTTACTACTTCATAAATGCTTCATTGGAGAGTTACAGCAAGATGGTTGATTAGATTTGAGTGGTTATGTCACAGTATATGATTGTTTTTTTTGTGGGTGATAGTATGATTGTTTATTTGGATGTTAGTAAAATAAAAACGAATTATATTGCAATGCAACATATGCAGGTACAGGTAGTGTTGATCCTAGCCTTATCTTATGTTTTTGATTATTATTTTTCAAAGGGTTGACCCCTTACTTGATGGGCGCTATTTTTAACAGAATCAAATCATATTTACCTTTGAAACAGAAGACGGGCGAGTGTGCTTGGTCTATGTATTTGTGCGAAACAGTGTTGTACTCGTAAACCATGGGCTGGTATAGACCGAGCATGCAAGCCCATTAGTATTATTTTTCTGAAACTAGGTAATTGTCCGTGCGTTGCACCAGGGTCTAAGCATTCTAGAGGTGCATTATCAATCCATGAAAATATAACTTTTACGATTCTCATCCATATTAAGCAACATTATGGACTAACATTGTTTATTGACCTTGCAGCCTGATCAACAATGGCTCCTCTTCATTGCAGTCTAAACGTGTTGCTGCAACTGGGCTTTACTTTTTACCGCATTTCATTTTTCAGAACCTAAAATGGACACAGAACATCAGTCCAAATGTATGGAAGCGGATAGTAGTACCTATTTTTTTGAACACCATTGTCCCTATTTTTAACAGTTTCATCCCCTGCTACTGCAACATCTATAAATTCATTCTTGAAATACTAAAAGCTAAGAGACTGACCAAGCGAAAATCCCTTCAACACGAGAGCCTGTAACAAATATTAAAAAGTAATTTAGATGGTTACCTCATAGAAGTCACCTTCGATATAACTTCAGGAGATAACTTTGTACAATTTTGGCCTACACAGAAGAGAAAAAGCTCATGTAACCAAGTATCACGAACAAAATGATTCCTATTTCCCTCAGTTCCTAATGTAAACAGATATAAATTCATCGAGATTTAAGAGAATGATAACCCTTGAATGTATGTACATATCGGTTTTTGGCGAGTTTGAAGGCCGACTCACATTTACCTATACATCTGGAAAATAGAAAGTGAGTTTCATTTCCGTTTATACGACAACACTTGCAGAAAAGGAACAACCAGAAGAGAAAACACACAAACAAACTTGAAAAAGCACATGCAGGCAATAAACCAATCGAAGGTAACCATATTAGTGCTAGTGCATAATAATTTGCTCCTGATTCCTGAATGAAGAAATTGCAATAATTCTATTCCCCTGAAGTTAACCACAGTAATTTTCTCACTCAGTTAAGTACTTGATCAAGGACCACATGACATGTGCAGTCACATGCACGAGGCCGATGGACTGGCTAATTGCACTTGCAGTCAAGATGACATGTATGAGTGAGTGCACCGCGCTTGCTGTATGCATGAACCCTTCTCATCTGATGATCTCTCCCTATCTAACAGCTATGCACGAAAAGCTAATTTTTCCATGCGGAGGGCGGGAGCAACCAGATTGAGTTTACCTGCGTAGAGAAGGTGGTGGTAGTACGAGCCAAAATTTTGAAGACTATAATCAGTGAGGGAAGTTGGAGGAGCGACGCCGTCATGCTGAGATAGGAGCGCTGGTCAGGGCATACACCTCGGTTCCAACCCCGTCCACCTCGAGCGGCCTGATCCGGTGTAGCTACTGGTCTGATGGCATAAGAGGGGCGGAGAACTCTGACGCCCACGCCGCCGTTGCTGAGGGCAGCTGCTTCCTCCGCAGCACGCGCCTGGCACAGATCCCCTCGAGCCCGCCGCAGGGGAGCGCAGTGGCCGACGCCTTGGCGAAAGTGTTACCAGCCGCCGCCGCCGCTCTGGAGGCATGGAAACCCTTACGGGCATGCGACTGGGGCAGCAGATGATGACTTGAGGAGCGGGCCGGGTTGTGAATTTTCTTTCTTGACAGGCCAAATACGGTTTTTTAATTGAGGAAAAAACAAGGGAAAAGAAAATCAGGTGGAACGATGCGGGGAGCGAGAGTCGGACGAAAAGGGTTAACGTAAGAGGGGAGAGGGAACCTTATGTTTCTTTTAGGGCTCATTCGGTTTGGAGGATTTCATAATGTAGGAATTAGAACTAGTATAGGAATTTTATAGGATGGCACTTGCCATCCTAAGGATTTGACTCGTCTCGTTCCTACGCGTAAAATGAGCTTTGAGTGGATGTGTAATTTCCTCCAAAAACAGAGGAAATGAATAGTATTCCTACGATATTTCTGTACACATTTCCTACAAACCGAATGCATCTATAGAAAATTTTCCTCTGGAATCCTTGTTCCTATGTGTTTTCCTATGAAAATCCTCCAAACCGAATAGGCCCTAGTAGAGAAAACAAACCCGTATAGGTTATCCACGCGGCCACGCGTAACACTCTCGTATTTTCCTCACTGCCTCAGTAAGTAGATCCCCTTTCTATTCTCTCTTCTCTTGGCTCATAGACTTGCCCCAAAAAGGATGTTGGCATCGGTGACGAGTCCGTCCCAGCGGGTGACGGTTTGGTATGTCTCTGGCGTTTTATTAGGCGACTCTGTGGGAGGCCGCCGCCGTCCTGGTTCGTGCGCCGCCGCCGCCGCCCACCACCGCCGACCTCCTCCCTCAGCAGCCCCACCCCTCGCAGCTGAGCTCCGCCCCTTCCCCCCTCCCTCCCACCACCATAGGCCGTGGGGGTGCGGCTGGGGCGCGCCGTCGTCTCAGCACCGACGAACCCTAGGTCCCAAGTCTCTGGATCTCTTGGTCTAGTTTGTTTTCTGGTTCGAGGTTCCAATGGAGAGGGTGTCGGGGTTGATGGAGAAGCTACGGTTGTCAGAGGCAGAGAAGAAAGGGGTGCGAATCGGGTGGTCGGAGGGATTGAAGAGAGGTGAGAGGGACACACAGGCCCTGGTGAAGGTACTGTCGGAGAAGCCGGCGGTGGGGGAAGCGCTGGAGAACTCGATTGGTCGAGTATGGTGTCCGATGCGTGGAGTGGAGTGTAAGATGATGGGGGAGAATGTTTTTCTGGTCACTTTTCTGCAGCATTCTGGGAAGAGGAAGGCGATGGAGGAAGGTCCGTGGATGTTCAAAGGGGATGCTCTGGTGCTGGAAGAATTTGACCCAAGGAAGACTTTGGAGGAATATGAATTTGCATCCTTGCCGGTCTGGATCAGGGTGTCAAAGCTGCCGCTGGGAATGCTCAATGCACAAGCTGGGGAGCTCATTGGAGATGAAGTGGGTGAGTTTATGGAGGCTGAAGTTGTGGTGGATGCGGTGACGAGGTGCCGCATTCTGAGAATTAAGGTGCGTATCAATATCAAGGAGCCGCTGTGGCGTGGGATAACCATACATGATGAGGAAGAAAAGAGAAAGGAAAAGGGAGGGGCGCAGGAGAGTGGGCAAGAGCAAAAGGAAAATGAGGATGAAGGAAGATGGTGTCCTTTTGCTTATGAGTTCATACCTGACTTTTGTTACACCTATGGAGTGATAGGACATACGGACAAAACGTGCTCCATCAGGCTAGGTCGAAGGGAGGTGCAGCAATGGGGCCCATGGCTAAGTTGGAAACCACCCAGGAGAGTTGATTGGGGATCTGATAGTAGCTCGGGAAGCAAATGGAGAGGTGGAAGAGAGAAACACTTTGAAAACTTTGGGAGTAAGAATAGCAGATCTTCAGGCAGCAATGGTCTCAATTGGAGGAAGGATGACCGGAGTTTAAAGGAGCAAAAGAACAAAAGGGGGGAGGACGGAGAGGTTACCAGCCCACTAAAAATCACCAGGGGGAAGGAGGGGACGGAAAATGAAACAGGTGATCGCAGGAGACAGTTGGAGTTTAATGTTGAAATAGGTGTCGAGCTTCAGTCAAAAAAGGCAGACGGTGGAGGAGTAGACCAGGTGCAAGAAGAGCAGCAGCAGGCTAATGGGCGGTCTGTAGGGGACGGGGTAAAAGAAGCAATAGATGGACACATTAAGGAGGGATCCACATCCCTGCAAATGAACGCCCCCATGCACATCGATCAGGAAAATGAGGGCGAGGAGTCGCAGGTCCAAGAGAGAACCACGCGGCATGGGGGCAGGAAGTGGGTTAGGCAACCGAGGATAACTGGTGGGGTGGAGCAAAAAACTGAGTCTGTGGCTGATACTGAAAGCAAGCTTAAGGAGAAAAAGCGTGAAGGGGCAACTCTTGATATGGAAGAGGGAGGTGACATGAAGAAACAGAGGATGGATGGGGTGGTGGGGAGTGAAGCCGAAAACCCAATACAGGTGGACGCGGGGCTGCACGGACAGCTCCGCGAGTACAAATGAGGCTCGTGGCTTGGAACTGCCGGGGGCTCGGGAACAGGCCGGCAGTTCATGGTCTTCTGGAGCTCTAGAAGAAGGAGGATCCCGATGTGTTATTTCTTTTAGAAACAAAGTTGAAGAAAAGTAAAGTGGAGAAGCTGCGTTACATTTTGGGTATGCCAAATCTCGTCTACAAGGTGTGCGATGGCAAGAGTGGTGGCTTGGCTATGCTATGGAAGAGAGACATAAATCTCAGCCTAAGGTGGATGGGAAGGATGCACATTGATGTAACAATTGAGGAGAATGATGGGTATAAGTGGAGATTCACCGGTATTTATGGGGAGCCCAAGATGGAGAAGAAGGAAGAGACATGGCGTCTTCTGCGCAACCTGCATCACCAGGAGAATCTCCCGTGGGTTTGCATAGGGGACTTCAACGAGATCCTCTACAACTTTGAGAAGCAGGGGGGTGTGCCCAGAGCACAAATATATATGGACCGCTTTCGTGATGCTTTGAATTTTTGCAACCTGAATGACCTTGGTTTCGAGGGGGACATCTTTACTTGGCGCAATAATAATTACCGGCTGGAGGGTTATATTCGTGAGCGTCTTGATAGGGCTGTGGCAAATCCACAATGGTGTGCATGCTTCCCAGGTTACAAGGTGACTAATGGATGTCCCGAACATTCTGATCATAGGCCGGTCATCATGGATGTTCATGGTGCGAGAAGGAAGGTCATGCCTAAACCGAATAATCTTAATAAGCGCTTCGAAGCCCGCTGGTTACTTGAAGAAGACTGCGAAAAGGTGGTTGTTGAGGCATGGGACAAAGCTGCAACAAAGGGTAATGAGAAGGTGATGGAACGCATCAAAGAAGTCTCACATACTCTTGACAAATGGAGTAGAGAAGTTTTGGGTGATCTCAAAAAAAGAATAAAGAAGTTGCGGCAGGAGTTGGAGGAGTGCCGAAGGAAGGCGTTGTCGGAGGCAGAGGTGAAGCGTGAGCAAGTGGTGCGGTACAAACTTGGACGTTTGGAGGAGCAGCTTGATATCTTTTGGCAGCAGCGGGCACATGTGAACTGGTTGACGAAGGGAGATCGTAACACAGATTACTTCCATGGTGTAGCGCCGGAGAGGAAGAGGCGAAACATGATACATAAATTGAAGGGAGAGGATGGTGTGGAGGTAGAAGGGGAGGAGGGCTTAAAGGCTCTCATAACTAACCATTTCTCTAGCTTGTTTACCCCCATGGCAGGTTCTCAAATGGAGCAAGTTCTACATTGTGTTACGCCCCGTGTGACTCCACAAATGAACACCTTCCTCCAAAAAGAGTACACGGCTCAAGAGATAAAGAGTGCGTTGGATGATATGGGAGACTTAAAAGCCCCTGGGGCTAATGGTATGTTGGCTGTTTTCTACAAGAGATTTTGGGGGACGGTGGGTGAGGTTGTGGTACAAGAAGTTTTACGCGTATTGCAAGGCGGCAGCATACCGGAGGGATGGAATGAAACTATTGTGGTACTCATCCCAAAGGTTCGGAACCCGGATCATATCAAAGATCTTCGCCCTATTAGCCTTTGCAATGTGGTGTATAAGCTTGTTTCCAAAGTTCTCGCCAACCGACTCAAGGTGATCTTGGATGAACTCATATCAGCTAACCAAAGTGCATTTGTCCCGGGACGGCTAATATCGGACAACACCATCCTTGCTTATGAGATGACGCATTTTATGAGGAGAAAGAGAAGTGGAAAGGATGCTTATATGGCCCTCAAACTAGATATGAGCAAGGCTTATGATAGAGTGGAGTGGCCTTTTTTGGAGGGCATGATGAAACGTTTGGGTTTTGTGGATGAGTTTACCCAACTGATTATGAAGTGTGTGACTACTGTGACCTACAGGTTTCGAGTTAACGGAGATATCACAGATGCTATCGTCCCTGGTAAGGGCCTACGACAAGGTGACCCCATCTCACCCTATTTGTTTCTAATCTGCGCGGAAGGTTTCTCTGCTTTGTTGCACCAAGCTGAAAGAGAGGGTAAAATCAATGGTATCCAGATTGCTCCTATGGCCCCAACGGTGAGCCATCTACTTTTCCCTGATGACTCACTATTGGTGATGCAAGCAAGTGTGCAGGGGGTCCAAACGGTGAAATCTATCTTGCAAATCTATGAAGAGAGCTCGGGTCAAGTCATCAACAGGGAGAAATCTTCAGTGATGTTCAGCTCAAATGCAAGGCAGAGTTTCAAAAACTTGATACTCCAGGAACTTCAACTTGGGACTGAGGCGAACGGTGGGAAATACTTGGGGCTGCCCATCTACATTGGAAAATCTGTTAAGAAGTGCTTCCTCTACATAAAAGACAGAATTGTAGGCCGTTTGCAAGGAGGCTTGGAAAGGGTTTTGTCTACTGCCGGTAAAGAGATTTATGTCAAAGCCATCGCACAAGCAATTCCAACCTATGCTATGGCTTGTTTTGATCTTACGAGGTCCTTGTGTGATGAAATAAGCCAGTTCATATGCCGTTACTGGTGGAATCAGCAAGAGGATGAGAAGGAAGATGCATTGGATAGGTTGGGAGAAGATGAAACTCTCGAAGGAGGAGGGGGGTTTGGGCTTCCGAGATCTGCACTCCTTTAACTTGGCCATGTTGGCGCGACAAGGATGGCGTCTTATTCAAGCCCCGGACTCTCTGTGTGCGCAGTTGCTCCGAGCGAAGTATTATCCCAATGGAGATATCCTAGCTGTTGTGCGTGTGAAAGGAATGAGCTATGTATGGAGGAGTATCTTAAGGGGCATTGAGGTGCTGAAGGAAGGCCTAATTTGGCGCATCGGGGATGGAACCAATGTGAGGATCTGGGAAGATCCATGGATCCCGAGGGGTGTTACGCGCAGACCAGCATCATACCAAGGCCCAAATCTCCTCACCAAAGTTTCCGAGCTGATCGATCCAAACACAGGCTGTTGGGACCGTAATCTTGTGTCAGACTATTTCCACCCGGACGATGTCCCCATCATTTTGAGTATCCCAATCGGCGAGCATGGGGAAGATTTTATGGCATGGCATTTTGACAGCAAGGGCATCTTCTCTGTGAAATCAGCCTACAAAATCCATGTTCAGATGATGAAGGATGAAGCAAGGCGGCAGAAGGGGCAAAGTTCTTCTGATGTACAACCAACCTCTGAAGTTTTTCGAGCCATTTGGAAGGTTAAATGCCCACCAAGAGTCCACCATTTCCTTTGGAGATTAGCACATAACAGTCACCCAATGTATATGAACATTAGCAGACGAGGGGTGGAGCTTGACACACGATGTGCAGTATGTGGGAAGCTTTTTGAGGACGGCGGCCACCTTTTTCTCAACTGTAAATTCATCAAGCAACGATGGCGAGCTCTGCTACTTGAGGATATCAGACTCAAACTACTCCAATGTACATCTGCTAAAGAAACTCTGTCAGTTATCCTCAGACTGCCTGAAGAGAGGAAGCTGCTATCCATTGCTTTGCTTTGGTGTTGGTGGGCTGAGCGGAACAGAGGCAATCATGGGGAGAAACGGCTCGAGGTTGAAGCTTTTCGATACACTGTTAGTCATCATGCAAATGAATGGAAAGAGTTCTTGTGCGCAAAGCCGACTGCACCGGTTCGACAACAGGATAAGTGGGTGAAGCCCCCTACTGATATGGTGAAAATTAACATTGATGCCGCGTTTGCAGAACAAACAAGGTCTGGAGGCTGGGGCATAATATGCAGAGATGACACCCAGGACGTTTGTTTTGCTGCAGCTGGAGCCCGTCTTGATCTGAACAGCGCACTACATGCTGAAACAATTGCCCTTCTCGAAGCTGTGACGCTGGCGGACAGGCTCGGTGTTGGGCGCGTGATTTTTGAAACCGACTGCCTGGTCCTTCAGCAGGCCATAAACTCAAATGCCTATGCTTTCTCGCCCCTGGGTGTGTTGTTTAGTGAGATCAGGTTTAAACTTAGGACCCTTTTCATTGAGGCCCAGGTGGTGTTTGTGCCCAGACTTTGTAATGGTCCAACACATGTGTTGGCTTCTATAGGTGCATGTTTAACTGTTGGTGAGCACCGTGAGTGGTTCACCAGCTACCCGGATGATGTACTCAGTGTTGTGACCGGCGATCGAGCCATGTCTTAATGGAATACCAGTGTTCCATTTCAAAAAAAAAAGGATGTTGGCTAGGTCTCCTCGCCGGCGAAGTTCAATCTCGTCGCCGGCGTCCACGGAATGGATCGACGATGAACCTCCGCTCCTCTTCTTGGTTTTAGTTCATCTGATTGTGCATCCTCAGTGAAGGCTTTAAACCCTAGCCGATGTTGTCTGGATGGAGGCAGACTGGAGTTGTAGCGCGGACTGCTCGGCGCAGTGGTTCCGTCAGGCGGAGTAGGATATAGGTATGAATCCCTTCGTATCTTCTCAGCATTTTATCCATTCTCCTCTTTTCCAAGCTTATATGAGCGGCATGGACGGGCTGCTGCTATTTGGTTGACCTTCTCATGGCTTGATAAGCATCATCCCTAATGCAGATTATGTCTTATATTTCATAAACATCACCGTAAAATTGATTTTTTTTATTTGTTGTTATCATGTCCTAGCAAGAAGTCTTTAACTTGTTAATTATAATTTTGTCCATATGTGTCGGTCTGAAAAGGCTGCATGAGTTTCACTTCGGCAAAGAAAACATTATATTTGTTTGGCTTACTTTGTGTCTTAACACTTGTATTCTTCCTTACGGTGGCAGGAATAATGGATTTACTTTTGGCATGCCCGACATCGAACTCTTCATCATGAGGCCTTTTTAATTGTTGTTGCTGCCGAACTTTTACCACTGTAAGTGCTATTGCTCTGCTTCCTTTCTAGTGCAAATCATCTCTTGCACTCTTCCTGATATTTTTATCTTTCTTGTACTACGAACTTTTCTAAAAAGCAACATGATAGAAGAATTGTTACCAAGAACATAAAACTCAAGAAAGTGTATGTGTGAATGTATTTCAAATAATTACAATATGACATGCTTTGCATAGTACTATAACATTCATTTTTTTCTGGACTAACGACATAGTGCTATAACATTCAATCTTACAATATAGTTACTATCCTTCGTATATATCTTGGCAATACAAATAGGTTGCCTCAATATATATTTGATACGATCCCCTGTTTTATAGACAACTTCCTCGTTCTCGTAGGCTTTGCTTCCCGTACTTCATCATCATCTTCAAGCCTTGTATTTTTTACTTTTGCTATAAAAGATTTCTTGTTTCCACGGACATTTTTCCCTTTCTTTCTGACAAACTTGTCCCGCTGCATTCATCCTCTGAGTCATCTGATACACAACAGATCTCAGTCTCCTTTTCTTGTCACTGCGGAGCTCATGTGACGATGATGGTATTTTTCGCTGACGCCCATCATTCTTTATTGAAGTTCCATATATCGACTGGTTCCTCTTTAACAGGCACCAGTTCACGTGAAAATTTGGTAGCTGAAACTTTATTGTTCTGTGACTATAAAATAAATATAAACTAGTAAGATGCCCGTGCGTTGCACGGCTAACCAAAATGCATTGATCTAGAGTAGTTTATTTCACAACTTATGTGGTGGTCATCTCATGTGTAACAAATATCAATATGTTTCTTTGGATATATTCATTCTGCTTTTGAGCTCACAAGCATCCGGGTGAAGAGTAAATGCAGACAGAATAGCAAACATAACAAACCTATTCTTGCAAACAAACACGTTCCAGTGTTCAAGCTGCATGCAAAACTTCATGAAGAAAAAACACTTGTGGTGCTTTGCCAAAAAAAAGCTTTTAAAATAGTTTTTTAATGATTTGTTTATTTTTCTAGTCCAACATTAATGTTATTTTTTCATGAAATGTTGCACAAATAGTTCTACATGTTTGTTTCCAAAAGATTTCTTTAAATTTTATTGATATTATTTGAGCTCAAGAGCCAAGTTCATGTCCCATCTTCCTTCTGGCATTTCTTATGCAACAATCAAGTAAAAAAATAGGACGAACCTATAATTAGATCCTTGCCGTGCCGAGCTGAGTCGGGCCGAGCAATTACAGAATAGGCATTTCTTCCATATGTTACCATTACATATCTGCAACTGCAGAAGAAGATTTTCTTCTTCATCAATACCCATACATTGGTCCTTGTCAGATCAGAAGGCGAAGGGCAGTGCATCTCACCTCCCCACACTCTGTTCCATCTATGAGAGTGTGATCAACATGGATTGCGTTGCCGGGAAGGGGGAAATAATAGTAGGTGGTGGCTGCGCCGCCGAGGATGAGCAGGGCGTAGCCACCAACGTACTTGTGGGGGTTGGTGTTGGAGGAGACAGGGGAGGACACAGACGTTGTGGTCGCAGTTGGGGTTGCTGAAGCAAGAATACAGGGGAGGCAGTGAAACGTTGGGGCTCGAACGACTCCGGTGGTGAAATGTTGGGGCTGTGGCTCGTTTCCAGCCCAGTATTTTTTTAAAATTAGCAGCGAAATGTATAGGCTACAAGAGCAGCCCAAGCCCAATACGAAGCTATCCTTATTTGGTGACCTAGACGAGCAGCATGTACCCACTGACCCACACGATGCATCCATCCCCCCCGCCGCCGCACACAGCTGTTGCTCACACCTCCCTCCCTCTTACATTCTCTTCTTCTTCCCAACGCATCCATAATCCGTCCCCGCCGCACGCACACAGGCATGCTTTCGTCGTCGAGCGCACACACGCACGCAGATGCTCACGCATTGCCCACCCATGTTCTTCTCTGCTTGTGTTGCGTCCTCACCAACGTCGACAGGTGCGTGCCCTCCGCCTAAACGCCGCACCGCCATTTGCTCTGGCACGCCCTGGTGGCCGGCGGTGACCACCATCACTCACAGCACATCCACAGCATGCACCTCCCTTGTCCATCCACTCACGAGCCGCTCAGGCTAAACAGAGCCAGTGCAGAACGAGCCGAGCCACCCATATGCAGCTCGTTGGCATCACCCAGCCGAGCCGAGCTGGCTGCTTCCGAGCGAGCTAACATGGCTGTCTGAATTTGGCTTGGCTCGTGTCCAGTCCTAATCGGCAGCATACTTACCCAGGTCGAAGTCAGGGAGACAGGGAAGGGGGTGGTGGAGACGGCGAGGAGGGGTTTGTGGTAGTGGTCGGCAATGGAGCCTGGGGGCGAACGAACGACGGCACCGACCTGTCCAGATCCTTCTTTCTTTCCTGAGATGGCGCTAGATGAGGTGGGGTAGAGATGGGCTAAACACTGAACTGGAGTGGCAGGGGGTTATTTGTAAAATTGCCATAGTTTGTCTCAGACGCGTTGGATGCAAATCGGATGGCTGTAAATGAAAGATGGCAGGCACACCATCATCACCAACTCAGATTTTTATAGGAGTAGAGATTTTCAAAATTAGACAAATTTAAAAAGATATAGAAGTGTGTATTGTGAAAAAACAAAACACTTTTTTTTATCAAGCATGTTCTGCTTCTTCCTTTCATGCTTTAACACGGTGTCCACCTCATCATCCATCAATTCCTGTGTAAGATGTATTGTTAGAGAATTATAAACATGATAATTTTTTTAAAGTAAACACCTTTACCTCCTCGGCTTTATCATTCAAGTAGAGCTTGTCGAGCCTATCATCAGGCACAAATGTTCTTTTAACTATGTAATTTTGTGTGCCAAAGCTGAGGTTACTATTATTGAGCTTGAATCAAAAAATAATTATTTTTGCACAGGCTTCATCTGTGCGAGCGATCCAGTGACAGCTGTACATTTGGAGATTAATTACATGGCTGTTAGAAATATTTAATAGTTGAAAGTCATAGTAACATTTATAACATACCTGAGCATTGTATATCCTTTTCTGCCCGTTCTTGTAGTGTCTCCTTGGTTGCAAAGTTGAAGTAAAAATCTGGGAAAACCTATGCAGATCCTTTAACCTCCTTTACCTTTGTGTTGTACGCAAAAATATTTTATTTTCATTGCTCGCTGGGTGATACTTTGTGGGTTCCACAACCTTGAAATTGTTGAATGCGTAAATAGACTGCTGTTTAATTTTTTATCTAAAAGTGTCTATTAGGTTCTTTCAGATAATAGCATGAATTGTTTGGACCTGTGAAAACAATAGGATATACTTAACAATTGTTGTTGAAACACATAGAACAATGTGTGGTTACTTATATATAATGAACAGACCTCTTCATATATCAAAATCATATCTACGCTGATTAGTTCATCGGTTGTGGGATTGATCGATTCCCACATTCTCATTACTTTCACTTGTATGTTCCAGTTTTGCCCCCTTGTTAAGTCACTCAACTTCTTGTACGCCATAATGCTTCAGCTTCAAAAGGAACTAAAAAATAGTTGTCAAATGACAAAGTAACTACAAAAAGTTTATCTGGAATAAATGACTATATACTAAATAATAATTACCGAACTCTCTGATTCAGGTGTGAAGTTGGTCGGCAAGACTGCGTTGGATGTCGAGTTGTACATCATGTGAATTGGTTTGGTGTGTCTTCTCAGGAGTTGAGTTGCACGCCGCGTCGTCATTCCAGTTTACTTTGGGTGCGTTTGGTTGCAAGGGCGGTCATGAATGGGTTGGGATCGTTCAGAAAATAGACATGTTTGGTTATAAAGCACATGAATGGTTCGAGCCAAAAAAAGAGAATATGCCATGAAGATGCTGAACCGTTCCACCCAACCAAATCGGTCGAATCAAATGACCACCCTTTGCATGCATGACTATGTGAGCATGAC
Source organism: Triticum aestivum (assembly GCF_018294505.1). Lineage (NCBI taxonomy): Eukaryota > Viridiplantae > Streptophyta > Magnoliopsida > Poales > Poaceae > Triticum > Triticum aestivum. Next base: position 530,548,323 of record NC_057800.1, read on the forward strand.
TGGTGGTCCCGTCCTAAATAATTAGCTCACCACTTATATTCAGCCAAACACATGAATTGAATGGTTCAATTTCAAAAAAATTAAACGGTCCCAACCCATTCATACGACACCTTCAACCAAACGCATCCTTTGGCTCCTACAGAGTTCAATAATCTCCTTGGCGTGATGTGCGTTGGGTCGCGTGATATGCTTTGGCCGGCTTGGAAGGGCTTGTATATATTGGTTGGTCTGGCTAACGTGTTGTAGCAGACACCGTAGGCTGTTGCATCCAACACCGTGTTGAGTTTCCTTGTCCTATTTGCATGTATCTATATGTGTCCTTGTCTATTCTGGTTCGGCCTTCATGTCGTGACGTTTTGTCTCTTTGTTTATTAGGACATGTTGGACCGTGTATGGTTTATGGTTTATTATTTTTATTATATGGACATATAGATCCTTTCCTTCTAACAGATGCAAGACGTGAGGACGTGTTAGATCGGTCTATGGGTGTTTGATGAAACTTTGTTTTGCAATCGTTCATTATACGTGTGTCCTATTAGACGTGTCTATGCGGACCTATATTGTTGTACGTAACTCTTAAAATCTTTTAATCTCGATCGTTGTAATTTAGATCAATGGGTAATTTTTTTTAGCCTATGTGAATTAATGTGATGGCTTGTTTGTCTTCTGTCTTAATTATATAATAGAAGATACTGAAATCAGCAATGATGATGGAGAAGCATCACAGGGCCGATCAAGACACAACCAACTCCCGTTGCGTCAACCATAGACGGAAAGGTAACCATGTCCACTCAATCTCATCGCTAGATTCAACGGTGCAAGCGTCGAAGAAGCTGAAGGAGACCTTATTCTGCATCACCGCCACCATTTCTAGAAAGGCCGAAGCGACGAACAATTAAGACCTACCTGTTTAGCTGATCTTGCCACGAGATCTAGCGTCTCCGCCCGATGGAACCGTAGAAGAATCTGGAGGGTCCATTATTAAGCCCCGCCGGCATGGCCATCGGAGGGGACTCACATCTAGCACTTCTTTGGCCCCTGGTGGCCTCCTGATGATTTCCACTGGCAATGTATTTTCTTTCATTTTTCTGGTCCCCAGAACATAATCATTTCTATCATACAAAAATAGCAAGAAACTACATCTCGCACTTGACATTGGATTAATAGGTTAGTCTAATAAAAATCAAAGAAAGTTTCCCAGAATTATGTATAAACGATATAAATTTAGCATGAAGAAGGGCGCAGTGCCTCCTCCGCCTCCCACGGCACCGACGACCATGCCGAAATCTCCAGCAGCCGCGCCAGCTCTCCCTCCTCTTCCAGCGCCCATGTAGGAGCCCAATTTCGACGAGTTCCCTAGTAAGGATGATGTGCTCAACGAACTCCCAATTTGGTTTTTTTATTCTTTCCGATTTACTTTTATTTTGCAATTATTCAATTGAATGACGAATGATGTGATATTCATTACTACGATCTTTGTTGCTATGGTAGTGAGCAAATGGAGTCAGATGGGATGATTGAGTTCATGTCACAATTGGTAGAAAGACACACCCTCGGCCTCAACGAAATTGCCATGTGACGGATAGTCAAGAAATGAGAAGGAGTGCCGATGCCGCGGAGGTCAACACACGGACAACGAAGAAGAGATGGATAGTCAAGAAATGAGAAGGAGTCTCATGGTTGAAATATGTTTGTGTTTTATTTGTTTGTTGGATTTGAAAGGATCGAGGTGGACCTAGAGGAGGGTGAATAGGTACAATTATAAAATTTAATTGTTACTTAGCAATTTTATGGAAAATGAAAGTTAGCCTAACAATTGCAACGACGCTTCTAGTACTAAGCAAGGTGAAAAAATACAACAAGTATTAAGATAGGCAAGTACAAAATAACGTAAGTAAAGACTAAGAGCGAAATAACGACAAGTAGGGAGCTGGGGTTAGGGATAATCGCAACTCTAGGAGACGAGGATGTATGTCACCGTTAGAGGGGTGGATGTTACCACGAAGGGACACCAATGCCATGAAGCCTCACCATATTCTCCCTTTGAGACAACACCACGAAAGTGTTTCTCAACCACTAGTGGTACACCTTGAGGTGATCTCCAAACTTTTTGGGGGCAATCACAATGTTTGAATTATCACCAAAGAACTCCTACCGCCTAGGAGTCTTCAACCTCCAAGAGTAACAAGATCAAGGGGATACGCTCAAGACTTGCTCAAATCACAATTTCCTTTGGTCACAAGAGGGAGAGGAAGATGATTTATCTTTTGATTGGAACAACACTCAAGAATCCTCACAAATGCACTTGGGATATAGGATTTGGTATGAGAATAAGAGAGTGGGAGCACTAGGGTTCTTGGGGATCTTTGAATGTAGTGGTCAGCCCTCTACCAGATTGGTAGAGAGGTATTTATGGTGGGAGGCAAAACTGGGTGTTGGAGCAACTTAAACTAAGAAGTTATCGGTCGTCCGGACCCAAAACACATGCCGGACGTCCAACGGAATGGTCGGTCGTCCAGTCGCTGGTAGGAGCAGATGGGATGGGTTAAGAGAGAATATAAGCATGCATAGTGTATTGCCGGACATCCGAAAAAATGTCGGTCGTCCGGTGATGACCGAAAATCTGTTAATATAGTTCTATATAGAATCGACCGGATTTCCGGACAAGGTTGGACGTCCAAAGACAGGGGCGATCGGACGTCTGGAGAGGACCAAACATCCATCAATTTGGATCTGTGGTAGAGGCATCGAATTTTTGGCGAGCACCGGGCGTCCGGTGAGTAGAGAGAGGCCAGACGTCCAATGACTACCGTTCGTCTTGTGAGACAGAGGCAAAGAACTCAACCCTAGGGTAGATTTTGTGGGCAAAGTCAAGGGGAGACTAGGGATGAAATGTGGGTGTACGAAAGAGAGTAAGAAGGTATCATCTACAGGTTTTGAGCGAGCCTTTCGTGAGAGCCAATGATCCCCTCCTAATAGTGCGGGATCCCTATAATCAAGAGCAAACCGAAAAGAGCCCAAGCTATTTGTCTTGTTTCTCCATTTTTGAGCATTGTAGATTTATTAGACATGATCCACACATCAATCCTTGGGAACAAAAATCTGAGATATACAAACATGATTAGTCCCATATATGTATATTGTCATCAACATCAAAATTTGATAAAGGGCATGATTGCACTTTCAGGATTGGACAAAGTTTGTTTATATTTCCAGTTTAATTATGATGCGGTGCATCTGAATTGTTTAAATTTATGTTGAAATATGGTGCTTTTTCTTTGGAATGTTTGTGCAAAAGTTTAAAAGAAAGAGCATACATTTTTAGGGTATTAAGTGTTAGGGAAGGTCTAGGTGTGGCAAAAGCTTAATGCCTTATATATTAGGGATTGAAGCTGGGGGGTTTAGCAAATTATTGGATAGGCACATGGGCATTTCAAGCCCCAAAGAGGTTGTGCCTTATTGGGAATTTGGTGAATCCCTCCTCTTCACCATCCCCCACATTCCCGCCCATCCCAATCATCCACATTCCCTTGCACATAAAAATGTTGTTTGTTGTAACACCCCGAGACCGATGTGCCAGGTGTCGTCCAGTTATTCGCTGTTGTTGCCTTGTCATTGCTTGCGTGTCATGCTTTGAATATCATGTCATCATGTGCATTTTCTTTTGCATACGTGTTCGTCTCATGCATCCGAACATTTTCCCCGTTGTCCGTTTTGCATTCCGGCGCTCCGTTCTCCTCCGGTGGTCATTTCTACCCTCTTCTCGTGTGTGGGGATTAAACATTTCCGGATTGAACCGAGACTTGCCAAGCGGCCTTGGTTTACTACCGGTAGACCACCTGTCAAGTTTCTTACCATTTGGACTTCGTTTGATACTCCAACAGTTAACCGAGGGACTGAAAAGGCCTCGTGTGTGTTGCAGACCAACACCCCTCCAATTTGGCCCAAAACCCACCAAAACCTTCTCCATCATCTAGAGCGTTCGATCACGATCGCGTGGCCGAAAACCGCACCTCATTTGGACTCTCCTAGCTCCCTCTACCTATAAATATGTGCAACCCGTTCATTTTTGCGGACGAAACCCTAGCCTCTTCTCCACCATGTCGCCGGACACGTCCGGGCGGAGCCGGACATGTCCACCACCGCACTGCCACGTCACCCGACCAATAGGAGGGTGCCACGTCATCACCGCCGCCTCCCTCCTCCACTCGTGCGCCGCCATGTGGCGCTGCCTCCCTCCTCCACCGCGCGGCCCGGGGAAGCCCATCGCGGGCCCGCCCGGGTCCGGATTCCGCCGCCGCCCCGCGTCCTTTCGCCGCCGCGCGCCCGAGGCGCGCCGCCGCCGCCGCCAGGTGTTCCGCCGCGCCACCCTCGCCGGCGTGGCCCGCCGCCACCGCACCCTGCCGGCCCTGCCCCGACGGATCCGTGCCGCCGCTCCGGTTCGTCGCCGGCGTCGCCATACTCGTCGCCGGGCCGGTCGCCTTCCGCCGCCGCCCACGGGCCTCCTCGCCGGCGTCGTCCAACGGCGCCACCCCGCGCCGTGCTCGCCGGAGTTCCACCGCCCTCCGCCGTCATTCGTCGCCGAAGATCCACTCCGGCCGGATATGGGGGAGTGGGATGAGATCCACCACTCCCCTGAACCAAACGGCGTTCCCCGTCCCGGATCCGCGCCGTCCCGCACCACATCATCCCACGTTGACTTTTCTCGCGGGGTAAAATTCCACCAAGTCCTCGAGATTTCCATGTTTCATATGCCCATATTCATCATGTCGTAACTCCTCATTCGTAGCTCCGTTTTGGGCATATAGCATATGAGAATGTTCGTCTCAGAGAGCACATCATTTCATTCAATTGCATCATTTTCATTTGAGTTCATCTTGGTGCCCGAAATGCTGTTGGAAGAGTGATACTTGAGATAATTGTCAGATTTGCTGCTCCATTTAGATATTTGTCATTTTTGCCATGATTATTGTGTGCATGTTATGCCCATGAGCTCTACATATGTTTTGTTAAGGGTTTTGCCATCTTTCCAGGGGTGCAACCCATGTATTTTTGTGATGTGTGTGGTGACTAGCACAAGCTTGCAAAGTGGTGCCTTCGTTAATGCTGATTTCAGGGACTTAGCATTTCCACTAAGTCCTTGATCTGTTTATTTCAATATGCCATATGTTCATGTTGTTTCCTAGTGATCCGTGCCTCTTTTGAGGATGATCAGTAAGGATGTTTTGTTAATCTTGTAGTGCTCTATCCATCCATGTCTTTGTTTGCAATTATGGAGCACCCTATCTTGAGTCAATCGAGCTCTACTTTTGCTATTTCATGAATCTGGGCAGATTGTCTACTTGTTAGCGATTTTGCCGATGATGTTGTAGTTGATCTGTGCCTGCTATGCTATTGTTCTTGCCATGTATAGCTTGTATTTTGTGTATTCTTGATGGGTGTATGCTTAGATTGTCATGACTTGCTCTGTAGTGAGTGCATCGAGCTCGTAAACATGCCTACTTGATATCTGTTTTCAGCATGCTCCAGTTTTCACTAAGTCTGTGATCTGATTATGTTTTTGCCATGTTCACATGCTTGCAATTGTATTTTCTGATCCCTTTTGGCTCAAGGTCACTAAGGGATTTTTGTTAAGCTCTTTGAGTAGCTCCATGCCATGCTTTACTTTGCCATGTTCAGGTCCTGTAGCATATAGTTTTCATGCTCCAAAGTGTGCTACCTGATCTGAAATTCCAGGCTTGTGTTAATTTCAGTAAGTCTGAAATCTGTTTATCATATGCATTTTTGCCATGCTTGTTTGAACCTGTTAATGTATGAATTGGCCGTAGCTCAGTGCTAGACTTTTGTTAAGCATCATGAATGGATCCTTGCCATGTATTTTGTTGCCATATTTGGGTGTTGTAGCATGTTCATCTCATTGCATTTAGATGGCTACTTGCTGTAAATCGCAGACCGGTGCCATATTTGAATTGCTTGCCATTTCCAAACCGTAACTCCGATTCCGGTGATCTTTATATCGTTTTCAAGCAACTTCATCTCATCTTTCCAGTGGCACACTTGGCTTTCCAAGTTGAGGCCAGGTTCATTCGTTCATTGACAAATCATGCATATGCATCGCATCCCGCATCCCGCATATCATACCATGTTCATGTGTTGGTTGTTTACTATGTTGTGTGCTTCTTTTCCGGTGTTTGCTTCTTCGGGTTGGTTTCGATAACGTCGCGTTGTGAGGACTCGTTCTTCTACGTTCTGTTTGTATTCTTCATGGACTCGTTCTTCTTCCTTGTGGGATTTCAGGCAAGATGACCGTACCCTCAAAATCACTTCTATCTTTGCTTGCTAATTGCTCGCTCTTTTGCTATGCCTATGCTGCGATACCGACCACTTGCTTATCATGCCTCCCATATGTTAAACCAAGCCTCTAACCCACCTTGTCCTAGCAAACTGTTGTTTGGCTATGTTACCGCTTTGCTCAGCCCCTCTTATAGCGTTGTTAGTTGCAGGTGAAGATTGAAGCTTGTTCCATGTTGGAACACGGATATTTTGTTGGGATATCACGATATATCTTATTTAATTAATGCATCTATATACTTGGTAAAGGGTGGAAGGCTCGGCCTTATGCCTGGTGTTTTGTTCCACTCTTGCCGCCCTAGTTTCCGTCATATCGGTGTTATGTTCCTAGATTTTGCGTTCCTTACACGGTTGGGTTATAATGGGAACCCCTTGACAGTTTGCTTTGAATAA